>NW_010131577.1:17766-90692 GCF_000699245.1 Pterocles gutturalis | reverse complement strand
GTATCACTCATTTGTATACTTGTATATATATAGTACTATTATTATCATAATTATTATTATTACTTCCAATATTATTGTAGTTTAGTTATTAAAATGTTCTTATTTCAGCCTATGAGTCTCTTTTCCTTTCACACCTTTAATTCTCTCCCCCATCGCCGGGAGATGGGGAGGGAGGAGGGTGAGTGACCGGCTGTTGTGTAAAACTACAGCAGCTTCACAGTGCAGGCACTTTTGATCTGATGCATGCCCATGTGTCAGATTTGCTGCAGGTGTACAAGTCAGTCATCCCTAGATCTGCTCCAGAATGTCCTTTCCTGTACCACTGCAACATTTCAGTCGTGTTATGAAAGCCAGTCCTGCTTGAAGAAAACTCTATCAAAAATTCTTCAAAGACCAAAAATGGAGAACAGCCTTATAGATTTTGTGACTGGAAAGGACCATTAATCCAATCTAACCTCCTGTAAAGCAAAAGCTATATTTTTTCACTGAGAAAATACTTGCATCTAGAACAATGCAGACAAAGAAACTGTTAGAACAGAGAGGTGTTAAGACTGGTTGCAAATGTTTGTCTACAGTTTAAGGCTGTGAGTGCACAATGAAGACAAGTTCTGTTGAACAGGTCTTTATAAGATACTAAAGATATTTCAGTCTCGGGATTTACCTCGGCAATTCATAGATTTATTTGAATCCTGAGATTCTGTAAGTCAGGTGACTCACATCAGACTCATTGCTTCTACTTGTGATTTGAATGGCAACACCATGACTGCCAAGGAAAAGACTTTAAATCCCATTTTCAAAGACACAAAAGCCATGATGCTAATAAAATTAAATTTGTGAATTTTAAGTCAGCCTCTTGGGGCATTGCTTGCTCCATTCAAATGCAGACAGTGCAACACGGGGCACTTTGTGCACAGGCAGGACAGGCAATACTGCCTTAATAAAGTGAAGCTGGGCTAGAAGGAAACCTCTGTGAAGGGATGCAAGCTGTAGAGGTTATATGGAGAGACCTCTGAGACACAGAGAATGTGACAGCAGGATGGGATGAGACAGAGGGCATATTCTGCAGACACCGTAGTGCAGTGCCTGGCAAAGTGCACTAAGTGGTCTTAGAAGGAAGATACAGGAACTGGGTGGAGGTTTGTTTTGGCATGTGCAAGGGTTTGTTGCAGCTAAGAGCAAAACCAGTCCAGCTGTGGCAGCACAATACTAAGAAAAGCAGCAGCAGGCAGGAATAGGAGCACAGCAGGGGAAAGCCTGAGAGACTGCCTTAAAAACATAGGCTCTTAGATCTGTGTAGAAGCTGTGTAGGTGGATTTATGAAAATTGAAGGGCACGTAGGTTTTGAACTTGAAATGCTCAAGCCCAGTTCCATTCATCTGTATTGACCAACACAGAGAACAGGGAATATCAAGACCATACCAGATCTTACACAGAGCAGACTATGGGCTTAGTACTGCACAGCCTGAAACAGCCAGACTACCTACTGCTGCACTGCTGGGCTTGTGCGTCAGTTCAAAAAGACACCAGAGGCAAAAGAAATAGCCATTTCTGATGTGCAGAAAAGGTTGACTAGTGTATTTGTTTTCTTACTTCACAGAGAACCAGAAGGGAACAGCGGTTTGGTTCAATGTTGGCTCAGAAAGGTGTCTGCTTTGTCTGCTGGCTTCATTGCCATGAATTCAGGCATGCCCTGTTTTTCTAGATAAGCAGCTAAACTTTCAATACTTGCTGCTAAACATTTGTGCTCATTACTTCTTGTGGACAGAATAACTCCTCAGGGGTAGTAAGGAGGAGAAAAAAAGCGACTTATCCTGAACCTCATGCCAATAAATGTAAAATGTTACTAGAATTCAGGAAAGCATGTGTGGGTGAGGAATTCAGAACCAATTTTACAGGGGGAAAATTTGCTGGAAGAAAAATAAACTCCTACAGTATTTTCCAAAACTACTTCCAGCTTTCCTTTTATGAAAGCTCTGAAGCTGTCATGTACCACTCCTTGTGATTAATGATTCTGGGATAAGTGATATGTGGGTGACGAATTAGTAATCAGCTTTAGGCTTACACAGACATCCAGCCTCCTTCCATTTCCTCTTCTACACCATCCAAGTACAAATTGCTTCCAAAAACGTTTGTGAGATGTGATGGCTTAAATGCCTTGGCAAGAAAGGTGAGAGTCAAGCTTTCCCTAAACCATGAGGATGAAATCTATTTCTAAGCCTGCAGGTGTGGGGCTGCAGGGAAGTTCCCAGGTACAGTACAAGTGGATGCTCCACTGCCTTTAATGGGTTTTGTCGCTAGCTTGAGGTGGGTTAGGGGTGGGGATTTTTGTTCAGTCTTAGTTGGTTCCTATCGTTCCTCTCATAGGCCCACTAACTTTTATCCTTTATCATTATATAGATTTAAAGGGAAAATATATTACCTGCCAGCAATGCGATTCTGACCAATTAAATAAAAAGCCACGTTATCTTTTCAGAATATTATGAATGTATCCTGCTTTCTTTACTGCAGCCCATGGGTCAGCCAACAGGGGATGGGAAGAAGTTGCGTAGGTAGGCCAAGCCTGGCCAGTCATCCAGGGATGGAAAACAAGTGGAAAAAAATCTCTTTGAGCTGAACAAATATTATTCAGAAAGTATCAATGACAGGACAAAATGAGCAGCTTGGCTGATGGAGGGAAGTAACACATTCAGGTGGATTCTCCCCACACTGGCACAGAAAAACAGAATAAAAAGCCATGGAAAGAAAGCTCTTGTACTAACTCTAGCTTATAACACATTTGGATTTAATTTTATATTCATATAAAATGCTTTTACTGTAAAAAAAAATGGAAATTAGCTTAGATAAACTATGTTCCCTTTTGGACTGAAAATGAGCTGAACACCTATAAACAAATGGTACTACTGCTCAGCAGTTGTTTAAAATGGGGAGAGATGAGGTCTGTTCTTGTGGCACAGGGATTACTATTGGATTACAACATATTTGTTATGAAAGGTGTTTGACAAATATGTTATACAGAAAGTTGTGTTATTATTTCTTGTTAAACCCTTTAATCTGTCACAGTCGCAGTACTGCCTCAGCTCTAAATTCTAACTGCTAATTTTTAAATAAGTAATTCCCTATGTAGCTGATTTGTAGTGAATAAGAAAAAAACCACAACAAACAGTGAGCTCTGTTTAATAATATGAGTGATCTGGGAGATGAAGGTGAACATAAATTAAATTTGCCACTGGTTGCAAATGAAGAAAACATTAAAAGTAATAGTGGAGACAGAGCAAGATCAAGAGAATAAAAGTAATTTCCAGAACCCTACAACCAGCATGGACAAATGAAAAGTATTTCCTTGGGGAGGTATAGATCTATATCCCACAGTAATGTGAAGATAAAACAAGGAAATGGTGAGACATGAGGTTGCTATGAGAGATGCCAATGAGAAAGGCCAGATCTTGGTGTCGTGGTGCAGAAAGTAAGTAGTTCATCTTTATAAGGCTTTGATAATAAAATATTTCTCTCAGGACATATTTTTTTAAACTAGAATACAAGTTCAAAGAACAGTTCTCAGTAGGGTTACTTGGGAGTGATTGATTCTTCAGGAGTGATTTATTGTTACTAAAACTTAACCTCGTTAAAAAACAGACTAACAAGGACACAAGTCAATTGTGCAAATATTTAAGGGAGAAGACAGCAAGGTTCAAAAGGAATTGTTTAGGACATTGATCAAGAACGTAAGTAGAAGTAACAAGAGGTAATTAAGGAGCAGAAATTGTATGCATCATGTAAAAAGCTTCCATGTGATTCTTGCTCAAATCTTCTATCGGGAGTTCTACTTTTAATATAGTTACACTTCTGGTTATACAGTAACCTTCTTTTACATTATTTTTGCAGCCTTAGTAACTTTTTTATACCCAGACAGTGCTATGTGCAGCACCCAGTAATCTAGCCCTGAGCGTTGGTGAAGTGTTAGAGGGGTGTCAGAGCTCAGGAGCTAGACTTAAACTTTGAGTGAACTGGGTAGGGACACAAGCCATTCTAAGACTTCTTGTTCTTTTTTTTTCTAATTCAGAAGCACACAAATCTCTGTCATTACTTGCTGGAGATCAGTTCTAGCCCTCCTTGTCTGCTACTGCCAATGGTCGGTAAAAAGCAAGAGACTGTTTTACCTGACAGTTATAGACACATGGTTGTACAGACTTTTCCCCATTTCGTTTGGGATTGTGTCTGTCCTAATACACAACTTTCTCTGGATCATCAAGACCACAGATTATTCTTTTTAAACAAGGCATCAGATCTGCATCTCAGTTCTTTCCTTCACCTTGCTGAAAGTGTTCAATTCTGGTTTCAGAGTCTTATAGAAATAAAGGCTTATAAGCAAAACCTTTATGATGTTCTGAGTATCGCAGGCTAGCTTTCATTTTATTCACTTCATTTAATCAGAGTTAGATGGGCTTTCCTTTCAAATAACTGAAGCAGATCAGAAGCATAGTTCTTAGGAAGACCTGAATCTTGGGATCCAGCCTGTTTCCCAGAACTGTCTTTCTCCTTACAAGGAAAAACAGACAAACAAACAAACAAAAAAAATGGTTTTGTTAAATATTTAACAAATAATACTTGTTAATTTAAAAAATCCCAACTCTCTGTGTGCCTTGACCTAATTGGTGTGGGATTCAGTTTGAAACTAAAATGCATACATATATGATGTGATGGAATTCAGTTGCCTGATCATGGCTGTTTTGAATACCATCAAGTATCTCACTTGACCTCCAATGATTACTTCAGAATGGTGCCAGTTTCCCATAAAGCCTGTGTCATATTTCCAACTCCATACACACCTTTTGTCATCAGAGGTGACAAGAAGTAGCAGCATTTTATTAACAACTTGACTGCACAAGTTCTTGCTACTCTACTATAAACAAAGCTAAACCAGGAAAGTTGCAGGTTTGGGTTTTTTTTTTTTTTTGTTTTGTTTTGTTTTGTTTTCCAAAAAAGCCTTATTTCACTTGGGAGAGAAAGGGCTGGAATAAATTACAGTGACAAAAGCATTGTTTTTCCTTGGATTAACAGCACCCACGTTAGGCACTGTTTTCCCATTTGGTGCACTGACAAGCTGTGTGCAGAACAGGCAGGTTGGTGTGGATGTTGAAGGTATTGGACTGCACAAATTGAATAAGTGGTATCTGGAGACTAGAATAAGCTGGGCAGAACACGTCTGCATTTTTATCATAGTAAATGACAAAGCCATCTGGAGGCTTGCTCCACTGACCCCACTGATGCTACCAGATTTCTGAAAGGTACAAAATGCCTGCTCAAAAAATGTTTTCCAGAACTTGCCTGAAACAAAATATATGTTGTCCTGAAATGACATATCTTTTTGTTTCCCTGCATTAAATTGAGATAAACTTAATTTCCTTTTCTGTTGCTTTGCCATTGACCTGCGTGCCAGCAACCTCTGTCACAGTGTGTCTTCTCTGTTTATGTACATACTCGGATGCACGCATAAGATAGGAAAGAAGTCAAGAATAGGAATGAAGTTGCTCGCAGAAAAGAGGGGGAAAAATTTGGATCAGAAGATATAATACTATAAAACTTATCTTGCAGAGAAGTAGTTAAATGTTTTCAGATTTTTACGTGAAAAAAAAAAAAAAGGCACTTGTTTGGGAAAAAATACCTTATTTGTATAATCACTTTTGTCTGGTTGCTTTTCTGTTTGGTCTTGCCAATAGCAGACAGTGTAGGCTGCACCATAGCAATACAATGAATTATCTGCTTTTGTACTTATTGTTTAATTAATGCAAATGTGATTTTATTTTGATCTTTCTTTGAAGTAAGTTGAAAATATTTTGTGTCAGGAAAATGGGAAGCATAGTAGCAGAGTAGAAAAGAGGTGTTCAGTGCTTTGGGATATGCGAAGCTCAAAGGAAAAAACAAGGAAGGGTCTTCAGTGCCACTTTAGGATTTATGAAGTAACAACACAACCACCCATTCACACAGCAATCCTGTTTGTCCTGCAGGTTTGTGCATCTTATTAATCTGTTTTTGAAATAACTTCTTGCATTGTAATATCATTGTCTTAGTGCTGATTATTTTCTCAGCTCTTAAAATTTAGAATTAGCCCGAAGGATGTCTTTCTCTAAGGCAGAGGCTGTATTTGTTAATTAAACTGCAGCTTACAAAGACAGGGTTTAGCTTTTCCCTGCTAAGTAACACGAGGACTCAGAGAAAGTGAAAGGCAATGTAACAGCAGTGACAGCTTTTCCACATTTCTTACTAGTTTTAATTTAGTCAAGAGATGGGTAGTAATTTACACAGGTTAGAGGGGTGCAAGGCTGATTTCTTCTGTGGATTTTTTTCTAATCAGATTTATCAGATAATTTATCAGATAATCAAATTTGCCTCATGTCTACATTTACTGTACATTTTATAAACATTTTGCTTTGTGGCTATGAAGGTTTTTTCTAACCATTTGCCATAGTGATATGATTTTTAAAGATGTAAGGATATCTCAATATTAAACATTAAGGAATATTTTGTAGTCCTTCACTAGGTAGAAGATAAATTCTCATGGCAGTGCATATGAGAGAAAAAACACAAGATGAAGGTAAAGGATAGGAAAACTGAGAGTTAGAGCTACTGGACAAAGTGGATTTTTTTTTTTTAATTTGTGAGCAGTAGCTGAAATGGGAATCTTTCTAAAGCCTGGATTTCTTTTCTTCACTGAAGAGGCAGAAGAAAACAACTGATATTTGAAAATGTCCAGGAAATTAATTTTAGGGGAAGAAAGGAACTTATATATCGAGGAGGAAAGGTGGCATTGGTTAATGCAAGTTACCTTTGATAATTTTTTATTTTTTTTTGTCAAGATGGCTGAGAATGAAAAATGGCAAAAAGAGAACAGCAGCTGGAACTATCAAATGTTCAGGAGCCATCAATCTGTTTCACTTTAGGACAAAAGGTGGAAAAATATATGCATAACAGTAGGAGAAACTGATTAGATTATTTAAATTTGGGGCAAGAACCTCCTAAAAAGAAAATCTGATGTTGCTTAGGAAGACGTTAGTTTTAAAAAGCTTTACAATAAATATCCTTAAAGTGCATTTTTTAAAAATCATGAGACTTTCCTTAAAATTCATATGAGTAAGGTCCAATATTATATTGGATGCTAAATTGCATAGTTTAATATATGGCAAATTTTTAAGCAGTTAGGTCTTTCGCAATGCTAATAAAGAATCCATCCTTAAGGAGAGTTGTGGATGGTTAGTAATGATCAAGGGAGAAGAGTCATTAGGATAATGTAATTCTTGTGGAAAAATTAATTTAATTTCATCCATTATTTCCCAGCTACAGCTAGTATATTTAAAATTAAATTACCCAGGACAAAACCTATCTGTGTGGGTTTCTCTGTGTAAATATCAATACTTTTTTGGTTTTTGGAAAATGAAATTGGAGTGAAAAATGGAATACAGCTATAAGAGATACATGTCTGTATTAGTTTTTCAGGATTAAATTGCAGACATGGAGAGAAGTAAATCCAGAGTATTATTTCCTCTCTCTCACTCCCCCTCATTCTTAAATACTTTCATCACATTTTGCCTGACTTCAGAAGAAAATAACATTTCAAAAATAAACCTCTTTTTTAAACATACGTACAGGCAGTTGTAACTGAGTTCCTTAAAAACATCAGTCATTATCAGGGTCAAGCAGGCAGGTCATTCTCAGAGAAAATTGTCCAGTCTTGGCTTGTTTGTATTTGAAGAAAGCACAAGGAGTCAGTTTCTAAATTCAACTCAATTTTTTTTTACTGGCAGATCAAAATCACTGGGGCTCTTTTTGTCCATAGCAAGGAGAGCTATGACATTTCTATTGGGAACTTGGTTTTATACCTTTCCAAATTTATGGATTTTTATGGCCTGAATTTATTTACAAGCATACACAATCAAAGATTTAAGACAGTAATTTAAATTGGGAGTAACTTCTTTTAAAGGAAGTAAACTTCCTTTATTTTTGGTTTAATGAAAGGACTACAGAATTAAACATAAACAGAATTCAATATAAACATTTTGGGTTTTTCTGTTTGCTTGAGCACAAGTGCATTCCAGATACAAAGGTTTTGGAGAGTAGATAAAGTGCAAAATGTCATTCCCAAGGTATCCTTTGATTTTCCTTCTGGCCTGGACTATGGACAGAAGTCAGTGATTTTTGATCCATTAATAATAACAATGGGGGGTTTGCGGGATTTCAGAATTACTCCTAAGTCTGCTAGAAATCTTACTCTGTGTTTATAATGGACCCAGCAGGACAGATATTCTTTGGCACAAATGAGACTGACATTTAGGTCAGATATTCTTTGTGTTTACCTAAGTTTATACATGTGCCAATGCAGTCTGAGGTAAAAGTGAAAGGATAATCCAGGGGTTTTTACTTACTAAATGTGACACTGTATTATGACGGAAGATGTCATCTTTAGAAAGAAGAAGGAAAGATCTGATGTTTCCTCTGTTCTCCTTTATTCAAAAAAATGCCCAACCCATATGTGACCTGAGAAAGGATTAGTTTGCCCGAAAGCCTGTGATTTTTGCCTGCCATTACAGTTGTCTTAATAAAACAGCTTAATTCAAATTTCACCTATGCTAGATTTTAACAGATACATCTTCTGCGTTAATCCCACTCTTGTTTTCGCACTGTGATTCTCAAACTGCCAAGATCCCTCTTTGTCCCTGGTAGGAAGGGTCTAGCAAAAGCACAGCTTCTTCCATGGCCATTGCAAGTCTTGTCTCAATAAATCCTTCAGTGAAGCAGGCTCTTCACAAGAAAAGATTCAACTACTGTGCCAATCAAAAGAGAAGCCAGGACAAACTCATCATACGAGCTACTCACATTCTCCTCTTGTAAAGCCATGGCGATTTATACCATCTCTTAAACTGTAGTTTTTAATGATGAGTATGTAGCGGGACAGAGCCTTTTTAACAGTTAGAGACCCTTGTTAGATGTTTTGTGTTGCATCAGGAGGTAGGGTAGGGAGGTTGAGAAGTGGAAGATGTGATCTGGTTTGAAGAGTGCTCAGATGAAGCTTTTTGATTGCTTAATGGCATAACAGTGACACTGTAGATGGAGAATTGGGACAATCATAGAATTTAGAGTGGCCTGTTTGCCTTTCCTCTGCAAGGGAAAATGAAGTGGGAAAATGTTATCTGTAAAGCGGGGGGGGGAACCCCACAACACCCAGCAGCCAGAACTAAGATCTCTTGTTGGAATTCAGGTGGCTGCAGTTTAAATTACCTCTAACAGTCTGGCTGCTGATTGCTACTATTCATGAAAAATGGCTTTGTTTTAGTTATGAAAGATCGCAGATTCTTCTCTGAATAGCTAAAATCTTCTCCTTTTTTTTGTTTTCTCTCTTGAACCTCTCCTCCCACTCACCTCCTTCAACATGTATTTGGTTATACTCAGAGGGACAGCAAGGAAGTAGTTTTCTGTCCATGTTTCATATGACCACAGCACTACTGCAAAGTGATTTAGATTAGATTTTGGGAGGAGTCAGCTGATGGAGGAGGGTTAGTTGGCTAAAGGCTAGATAATGTGCCAGCATTGCTAGCAGAGTACAAGGAGCAAATCAAAGGCGTAGTGACAATTTTGTCTGACTTTTTTTTCAGTTCATCACATGCACTACTGGATGCCCCAGTCCCATTAAACAATCACAGGGCAATCAGCTTGGATTCTTTCCCTGGCAGGTGAATGTCAGACTGAGCCTGTTTCAAATGCAAAGGATGATGCTGTGAGCTGTGCCTTTGTTGTCTTGAGGTCTACAGTGAGGCATGGCACTTGTGACTGCACCCTGTCCTGTCTGGGCAGCTCAAAGGTGAGCAGAACTGGATGGATGCAGCCGTCCTCTCTGTTACCTTTGTAGCCCACTACCTACCACCCGGGCTCCTCAGCCCAGAGCCCTTTGCAGCTGCTGCTGACCTCAGCTTTCAAAATTAGTTCTGACATGGTCCCTGGTTAGGCAGTACACTGCTGGGATGATTTATGAAGCCTGGCATTTTACAGGACTCTCCCTGTACTGTATTTCCATACTTAAGATAGTGAAGATCATTGTGCTGGGCCTCAGCCGTTGAGCTGATTAGGTCTTCTTCAAGAATGACACATAGCCCCCCCCCCTTTTTTTTTAACCATATTCCCTTTTTTGTCTGAAACAACTGAAATGTGTTGACCTTCAAGTTACAGTGATGCTTATCTATTCATTGAGAAGGAAAGAGCTTAATTATAGTTAGGATCCTGGTTGCTTGGACTGGTATTTAAGGTTACATTTCTTTCTCCTTCCTGATTTTTAAGAGACTGTTCAATTTACTGTTATTTGTAATCCTTGATTGGAGTTTTAGTGTAGTCCTAGATCAATAGAAATGAGCTTTCAAGTTGATAGTGTGAATTATAAATCCTGCATTAACAATATGGTACTCAGTCCTAGGAAAAAACCTTTTCAGTTTCACTGCCATTTAATGACATATTTTGGGGTGGCATTGAATCCAATATATCTAAATCCCATGTATATTTTAAATAAGAGGTACTTCAGGGAGCTTAGCAATACTAACATTAATCATTAACGCAGTGCTGACAGTATGTGATGATTTGAGTAGTGCATCCTTTGATGCTGTATAGTGTTAACGATAGCAATAATAAACTTTGCAGTTGACCACATCGTTTGCCTTGAAGGGTCACTTCAGATAACAAAAACCAGAGATTTGTTGTGCAAGAACTGGGTGCTCACACACACAAGCACTGTTTTTCTTCCCAATAGAGAAGTTGTTTATTGCTAGGACACCAGCAGTTTCTCCTATCACAAGGATATGTTGTTGATAATGTCTGTAGAAAGCCCCATATTTCTAGATACATACTGTGAATAATCAAAATCTGAGAAATTACGTTATTCTGAGCCAGGTAAAATTACAATGGGAAATATAAATGCAACTGCCTGTGTAATGCTCTGGGTTCATTGGTTCCAGACATTTTCAGATCTCTTCTTTTTGCCTGCGTTTTCATTTGCAACCTGTCACTGCATTGCCTATGAGCTGTCAGGTAAACTTGCTGCCTAAAATGCTGCGAACACAATTAAAACTACTGATATTTTGACATGCCCCATTTTGTGCTTTCTGATTGTATACTGAGTTGCCAACACAAGAGTTTCTGCTTAATTGTTAGCTAAGTACTAAGTGACATGATGGCAAGATACCTGTTCCACAGTTTTTCACAATTATCTTTCTTGTGTGTTCTTTTAAAACTTCTCATACTACTAATGTGTTTTCTGAGTAACTATAATGTTGCTTTAGGAATAACCTTGCAGCTGTTAATCAAAAAAACTCTCCACCCACCAGCATTAGCTTGTGACTGAGCCTGGTTAATAGATTGTCTCTGATCTCGAGTAGCTACCACAAGATGGAATATCTGGAATATTGTTAAGTAATCTGAACTGGAAAATTAAAAAGAGTTTGCAGCTGTGTGATGGGAGAGATTGGAAAGACTGTTATAATAAAAATCCTGTTCTGCCCATATTGCTGCAGGAAATGCTTCTGGCTCTTCTATAGTAATATGCTTTCTGAAACGCCCTTAGAAACAATCAGTTCTCCCCAGCACCAGCACTGCTACTTAGAGGTTAAAATCAATAGGAGCTTACTGGCTAGAATCCAGTTTCTATGCACTGCTCTGGAAAATGGAAGGGGTAGACTTTGTATCAGATTAAGCTGAGTTAAAGTATATTGAGGCTCAAGAGTTTTTCCATTAGAACATAAAATATTAAAGATAGGCAATTTCAGCTTGTTCTTGTATTATTTCATTTCTATTTTCCTGATTCTATATTAAGCTGCATTCCAAGATTTCCTGTTGTTTACTGCACTAGCACTCCAATTTAGCCAAGAGAATTCTGAGAATGTAACACGTTTCTGTGTCTGCTTAAAGTCCAGATATCATTTGGTACTTTTTATTTGTTTTCTTTGCTAGAACATGGGCATTCATATTTATGACCATTTTGTTTTTCAGTGCCTCCCAGATGGCTCTGCCCCAAGTGCACACGCTGAATTTTATCTTCTGCCGGATCCTTATGAGGTCAGTCGAAGGAAAACAAGAACAGCTCCAAAAAGCTCTGACCCTACTTACAATGAAATTGTGAGTACCATTCAATTTCTTCTGACATTTCTTATTTGTTTGATTTTCTTTGCCCACTCTTGAAATAAAATAACAATACAGCATTTAGAGCTGTTGCAATGGGTATGATCAAAAAGAAGGAACATATCATAAGCTGAACCACAAATGGGGCCAATCTTCTGCTTTGCATCTTTCTCAGAAGTGAAACAGTCTCTTTATGTCTCTCTCTTCAGCAAAGCAGTTGGATTATTCACACTGCTCTGCCTTGCACCATAACCACAGTTACACCTTAGCTAAATGAGACCAAGCATCATTGCACCAAAACCTAGGCTGTTTTGAATGCAGATTTGTACAGTAACAGAAAAGGTACTAATTGAATGGATACTGTTATTCAAATTCACGTTTGAAAACAGACAGCCAAGTGGGTTGTCACTATCCCAAATGATAACACAATGATAACACAGTAATAAATAGCCCAGTTCTTTTTATGTCAAAATGCCAGCAGTTCACAGCCATATATAATTATTTCACACACCACTGAAGTGCTTGTGCCTCTGGGGTGAAAAGAAACATTGGTATGGAGAAACATTTACAAGAGAATGGGAAGTGGCATAAACTATATTCTTTTGTAAGGGCAAATGAGATTCAAACAGTAGGTGGAATTGGAGATTGTAATTATTACATATAACAAATCTCCTACAGATCTCAAAGCAATTTACAAATGCACTTTTGAGCAGGCTTTAAAGTAGAAGGCATGGAAAACATTACCACTCCACCTTGTTTCGTAGATAAGATATGATGAAGCTTAAGTTAGTCAGCTGAAACTAAGAGCCCTTATCTCCTAGTTTCCCAGTCCAGGAGTTTTAATATTTTTCTTTTTCTTTTCCCACATCTATTTGATTAGAAAAGTTACCTACTTACACTGATGACTTCCAGTGCTTCTGTAAGTAGGATCCTCGAGTAGTATTGCTTCCAACAGCTGAGAGAGAATTCCCTCCTAATGGTACTGAAGTGGAATAACAACGAACTAGGCTTATTTTTTTGTTATGTTCTTTTTTTTCTTTTTTCTTTTTTTTTTCAATCAAAGGGATGGTGGAATGAGTCTAAAGAAATTCTGTTACATTTGAAGGATATTTAATGTAAATAAATACAATATGATTATATAATAACATTCATTGTAAAATATCCAAAATGGATTACAGGCAAGAAGCAGCCAGCAACACTGAAGACAGGTACCTTTCCAAACATTGTTAGATCAAGTTGGATGCAAGAAAATCCAAAATCCTGTCTGCAGTCAGACAGTAGTCACTGGGAGGAGAATTAATTGTAGGTAAGGAGCATCCCACTGCTGTTAAGAGAAATTCCATTAAAACTTTAATATCCTGTACTCAAAACTTACAAACTTCTTCACAGATGCTCGGTCTTTTTCACCAGGAACTGCTAATCACAGTGGGAACATATGGTTCCATTGAACTTGGACATTTCAAACCCGATGCTTGTGCTGTTAGCAGCTCTGTCCTTCCAAACGTGATATCATTCTGTATGCATTCTCTGTCCAAGGCTGGGAGACTGACGGAGAAGCCACCCCAGGGAAGAAGAACTACTAAAAATATAAGTCAGCTGTCTGTTAAGTTAGGTGCTGTCCAAAACGCTGTGTACAGAAATGTACTAGCCTTTTTTATGAGTTCATAAGTTTTTATTAAAGCCAAATGGCTGGAAGGAAGCTGTATATTAATATCTCTCTGTGTCTGAGTCTAAGAAAATTCTGAAATGTACTTCTCTTGAGTATTTTTGGTTTTAGTTTTGTACTTTTATTGCTTATGACTGCCTACAGCAAATTATCAGCCTTGCAAAAGTGCATTTCATTTTTGATTCTTACTCATGTGTGTGAAAGTCCAGGAGGACTAACAATAGAATGAACTATGCCAAATGTTTTGGAGTTGCTTTTAACAAGTACTCCTTTTCTTCTCTTGTTCCTTTATTTGGGTTTTGGAAGTTGTTGCATTCACACGGGTATGACATTGCATTAAAAAATGATGGTTGAGAAGAAGAGGAGAAAGAATACAGGAAAATGGAATGCAGTGTAAAGAGAAAAAAAACCCAACATACCTGCTTATAGACCACTGTTAGGAATAAATAAGAGTTATTTGGGAGGTTCCAGAGTAGTTAGTGAAAACTAAGAAAGTAAAAAAATTGAAAATAAATCTGAATTAAGTTTAAACTCTTGCTAAGAAAAGTCATGACCAGAACCAGCTGCAGTGGGGTCTTGCTCATATGTGCATCACGAGTCCTGAGACATGTTTCAAGGTCTCAGTTGTCCTCAGTTTGTCTGTTGAATGCCTGCGTGTATGCGCACTCATGAAATGAGCAAACCTCCAAGACAAAGCAGAGTGAGCATTGCCTCAGTAAAGCCAGAATGAGAGGGAACACTCCCCGTCCTGCCCTTGGGGTGTGGCCAAATGTGCGCAGATATACCTGGGCTGTGTCAGTCTGTTAGTGTTGCTGCGGTTGCCCTCAGAGCAGAAGGGATGCTGGCCTGCAACAACCAGAACAGCACAAGCAAGCCTGACGGAGGGGAAGGAGGGGAGATACACAGGGAGCCACGGCCGCTCCCTCCAGCACCATATGTCAAAGCTAATTTGGACAATTAAGAGCAAATCTAGGAACTGGGCCATGGCTACCTAAGGAGAAGCAACTGTCCCACATTTGCGATTAAAATGTCATTAGACCCCTGTAGGTCAATAGTGCTTCTCTTTCTGGGGCCAGGAATACTTGAATTCCAGCCCTAACTTTCCCACTGATTTGCTGCATGGCCGTGTATAACTCACCTCCATTTGATCTAGTTGTATAAATGGGAGGCAAATATTCTTACTTCATAATCATATCAGGATTTAACTATTCTGATTATGAAATTCTGGCAGGTGGCATTTGTTTTATTCACATACTAATTCAGCTATCTCCAGGCCTTTCTTCTGTCCCTACATCCTGGTGATCGATATCTTGCTCCAGCTGAATTTGCAATACCATTTTAGAAACAGTTTATTGGGATCATTTGAAAACCACCCACCCTGCACTGTAAGGTCTGTCATTGCTCGAAACTTAAAACATCGTTTTGTTCAAAGATTGAAAGCTGTTCATTACCCCAGTTCACGCCTGTTGTGATCCACTGTACTGAAGATTTCTTAGCTCTTACAGCCTGCATGTACACTTTTTGGTGATTTAAAGCAACAGCTGAAGGTAATATCTCTAATATATTGGCAAAGAAACAAGGCACCTTTCTATGGTAACATTAGTATCACTTCAGTAATCAAATCATATATTTTTTCTAAATTATATTATCACTTACTGTACCTCTCATTGCTGTTCTGATCTTCTTCATCATTTCACTTTGATTGTGTTGGGGAGCTGCCATTGGGAGACAAAGAAGCTGGAATTTTTAATTCACAAACAATTTGGTAAAATAGGCACAGTAAACATCAAAACTGAAAAATCACCAGGCACAACTTTCATGACAGTTGTTCCAAACTATGGTTTCCAAAGGTTTCTAAATGGAAAAGGAAATGTTGCTCCCTGGTAAGACCTTTCTAATAAAAGACAGTTAAAAAGTGTGAGGGGGACAGTTTTTCTTTCCCCCACAACCTGTGGCAGTGGCCATTCATTCCCACAGCACCGAGTATCCCCCTACACCAGTAAGCTTGGTGTCCTGTCTGTTGGTGTTTGCTGCCAGAGTAGCCTGATGTCCTGTCTGTTCGGTGCTCAGTGCAACACCCCTGCAGCTTGCAGTGCAGACAAAATCACTCTGTGGTCCCACAGGGGCAACCAAGGCCAGCTAGGCTTGTCTGGGAGAACCAAAAATTTTGTGCTTCCTGGGTCCACCCGTGAAGTTCAGAACCACCTTCCTGTTGCCACTCAGCACAAGGAACATTGCTGAGGCTGAGCCTTTATAAACTCCATCCCTGTCTGAAGGATGTCTCCCATGGCCGTTTCTGCTTCTTATACTTGGAGGTACAGAGAGGACTCAGCAGTCCAGCTTGCAGAGATCCAAGCTAGAGGGGGCTTGGTCTCACTTTTCCTCAGCATTGCATAGACTGCATTCAGCTTGCACAGTAAATCCAAGCAGGTTGCTTGGCAAACCTAAAATTCCTTTTAGGCAATTTCACTTTCCCATTCTTATGAAGTGACATTGTGTTACTACATTTACTTTTTAAACTGCACAGAGAGATTAAAATTTAAAGCATTTTCCATTGCAACTAAAATAGCAAAAACATTTACAGCCATACAAATTTTAGATTAAATGTACTTCTCATAACAAAGTCTACCTTTCAGGCCTGAAACTAGCTGAGAGCATTCTTTCACATTTTATCAACCCACATGCAGTTCACTCAGCAGTTTTTGATTAATGCAGAGACTAAAACATAGGAATCTGTTCTCAGTGCAGCTCATTCTTGTTATACATCATTAACATTTCGTAATTAACCTCAGTGTGTTCTCATAGTATTAAGGTAATTTCAAAAATATTTTTAAAACTTAATAATTTTATAAAGACATGCTAAGCAAGCTGTCTTATTTAATTTGAGAATTATTAACAACACTTCTTGAGTAACAGAAACATCCAAATTTAGGAAGTTCCACTTGCTAAATTGGATCCAATCTCATAGATGTTCCACACCTACAACTTCTACTGAGTGGGCTTAGCCTTATGTCCTATTCAGTATTTGATGATTCCATTAAAAAAGGCAAGTATTTTTATAATGGGCACATTTGGATACAGTTAGGATCCAGAATCATGCATAAAGTTATTTGCATTGAAATAGTAAAATTTATGCAGACAATTTTCAAAGGAAAATTATTATCTCTTTTTTGATGTGGGTTTGTTGGATCTAGAACAGTTATGAAACTTTATGGAAGTCTTTTTTATTGGTTTGGTTTGATCTTTTTTAATTCTAGTATGTAGCACAAGATTTAATCACAAGTACAGTACTGAGAAAAAATTCTGAGGTACTGTGCGTTGATGTGATACACCTTTATGAGACATATCAACACAACATGAAGTTGCTTTAGGGCACTACTAAGCAACATGTAACAAATACAATATACATAGGTTTAAATAAATTACATCAAAACTGTTTTCCTGGTTTTTTTCTGATTTTTGCAGAAAAGGAATACTATTTATCAAAGTATCTACTATGGAAAGATATTTAAAAATTATAATAATCTACACTTTTACAGAATTACCTATCTTATGTTTTCATTCTGCTGTCCCTGATGAGTACCCACTATCTGAATCTCTCCTTCAGAATATGAACCCTATTATAATTTCCTGATGAACTTCATGGAGGATCTGATATTTGTTTACATTTGAGTTCAAAACTCTGCTTAAGGTCATTTCTATTTTCACAGGGAAAACTATGTATACCTATTTTTTTCTCAAGCATTGCAACACACGTTTTGAATTTATTTACAAATGCTTAGTAACCAAATTTCAAAAGCCTAATCTGGCACAATCTCTTTTATATAAACTACATAAGGTCAAATATATTTCTGAGGTAAATTCACTAAGTTGAGTGAATTTAGCTCATGGTTAGTAGTTTATAATTGTGGAGGGCAGTATAAAGCAGTTATTACAAAGTTGTAATCATCATCCTGAATGTTGTATTGAAGTAAGTGTTTTGCCTGTTAAATAGATTCACAGATTAGTATGTTTTTGTATGTTTTTTTCTTTTTCACTTTATATTGTTTCAGGTTGTGTATGACAAAGTCACAGAGCTCAAGGGCCGTATACTGAAGCTTGTTGTTAAAAGCAAAGGAGCGTTCGTGGGAGCTGTTAACATTCAACTTAGCAGTGTCCAGTTAAATGAAGAAAAGTGGTATCCACTGGGAAACAGTGTAATTTAAATGTTGTCTAAGATAATTCAATTATTTATCCCCAATGTTTCTTTATCTTATTTCCCACTGTACATTTTGTCTCAGTTGCCCTTGGGAATATGCAGTCATCTGCTGATCACATACCTTAACATTTCTAATCATAAGGCTATTGTCTTAAAATTGCTGCCATCTTCCTGCAACTGATTCCTGTCAGTGTGAGTTTAAGAAATCACTTGCTAAGAACTTGTAGCAGCATGCAGGAAATTCTTATGACAGCAATAAAGGTTTTTGGTTTGTTTGTATTAAATAGTACTGTAAAAATACTAAATTCTGTACACATCGAAACGTGGGGCCTAATTCTTTGCCCATTAATTACACTGACTGTGTTGAAAGAATCCTGATAATGGTGTAATTTATCAGCATCTGCTATGACCCCGCTGCATATGATGATTTCACCAGAGAACCATGGGATGGTTCCCAGGGTGCCAATACATTTCAGATGTCTAGCAAAATTCATGTTAAATCTTCTACAATCAATCCTTTTTTTTTTTTTAAAAAAAACCACCTTAATATATTTGCAGTTTGCACATTTTGTGCAGTATATGTTGGTGTGTTTTTAACTTGATATAATGTAACTTTCAATGCAGGATATTAATTTGTCAGTAAGATATGTCATTGTTGCTTTTATTCTGACATCCAAGAAGCATATATAACTCGTCATTTCTGAGAAAAAAAGGAGGAGGGAGAAGCTAATATTCACAAATAAATAAAACATATTGAATATGGTATTTCAGTGTGGTATTTATTTAAGATCACGCTGTAAGGGATCTTTGTTCACCAGTCTTACCACATGGCATTCTTATGCTGCATAATGGAATCAAGTCAATACATGCCTTGACCTCAGGGCTATAAAATGTATATATACATATTAAACAATGAATGTGAGTGGTCCCTTTGAGTTCACTGAGGCTAATTATGGGCTCTGTTCTTCAAAGCATTTTTACCTAAATTGAGGAAGCACTTAAGCACATCTTTAAGCATTTAGCATGTCAGCAGCCATAATTAACTGTCCGTTATTGCCAGCCTCTTAAACACACATAGCTGACCGTGTATGTATACCTTTCTAGGACCAAGGGCACATATTTAAGGCACAGGAGACATGTTGATTTGTGACCTGATCTACTGGAAAATTTTAAGTTACCGTATACTGAGTGAGTCTGACATTTGTCCTACCAGGTGGGAAAGTGGTCAACAGAGGGATAATAATGCCAGAAGCTGAAGATAATTGCCTTCTTTTCCCAAAAGACACTCACAAATCAGACTTCAGAAGGTAATGTTGCATAAAGCTCCTGAAGTGGGACTAGGAGTGTTATTTAGGAAACTAAATAAGTTGGAGTTTTTCTCAGCTTCAAACCAATTGACTATATTGCTTGGTCGGTTTTTATCTGAGAACAGATACACCAGATTGCCTGGGGAAATTAAACTCCTCCTCAGTAAGGGGAGATGAGGGGAACTCTGCTTGAATATTATTAATATTCTTCAGAACTGAAAAAAGCTGTAGAATATTTACCACATGAAAAGGATGTTGGCTAGCATACAGATATGATCACTACAAAGATCAGTAAGTCTAACATTTTAGATTATAGGTTCTCCTGGGTAAAGGATCAAGTGACTCGTCACTTAAGCACAGAAAAAAACATTGTGGCCAGCTTACAATGTTATCAAATTACCTGACATTACAGTTTAATATTGATTTTAGATTCTTCTTAGTCTACTGCCTTGGTTTCCTTATTATAACTATAATGAAATTTTCTAATAGCATTATTTCCTGTGACATTTTCTAATCACTGTTTACTGCATGCCCTGATCTTCCATATTAGAGCAACTTAAAATAGCATTAAAATGGTGTTAAAAAAATAACATTAAAATATAATATTATCAGAACTGTCTGCAAACATAAGCATTCTTTAATACCATTTGGTATTAAAGAAATTTAAAAAGTATTAAAGAAATAAAACTATCAATAGAATTTTTTTAAAAAGGCATGTTTCAGTAACAAATCTGCAATTAAATGGTAGATACAGTCCTGTGGAAGCTCAACAACTTCAGTTTTGTAAGGAAGATGGAAAAATTGTGTCTTATGGGCACAATTTACACTGATAGCTATGTCAGGCTAGCTATGGCAGTTCTCCTCAGAGATCTTAAACCATACAATCAACACTTGCCTTTTCTAAAATACTTCAAGTCCACCTCAAAGCATTGTGCTTCCTATTTCTTGGGTTCACAGTAAGATGCATCCTGAGCTCCCCGCTGCTATGGGGAACACAACCCTTTACAAATCAGTTCATGAATTATTTGTCTTTCTTTAGCAGCAGGAGTTTCAAGACTAAGCTAAGAAAAGGCACTGATATTAGCATCTGAATTTTCATCATTTTAAGATATGTTTTTTTCTCAAAACTCTTTTTCCGAGTTGCAGAATTACAGTGGATATCGAAGAGATATAGCCCAATCAGAAGCTGCTGTTATTATAAATCTAAAGGGCATATTATATGCGTATTTTTTCCTGTTCCTTTAGAAAGATACAATGGTAAGAGATTTTGTTCAATACAAATAAAAATTTCAGTATAACATGCTCAGAATTTTGCAGTCTCAGATCATAAATATTAGACTATTATTCTCACTCAGTAATTATTCATAATTTTGAAATTACCTGCAAATGAAATTATTATCTGAATTCTTAAAATGTAAAAATAGTTCAGTCTTTATGAATTAGTTCTAGACTGTGGTAGGGCTAACATCAGTACCCATTACTTATTCAGGATACCATTTACTCACACAAGAAGTCCCATTAGCTTAGTAAAATCATTGAGAGCATGCCACTCTGGAAATCAAACCACTGGGTTGTTGCAAGCCTAGTGATGTTGCTTTATTGAGTGGGGTGTGGTCTTCCAGAACAACCGCTGCTACGGAACATCATTGATAGTACCAGACATGAACAAACAGTGATGCAGGTTCGAGATTGCCACCATCTCTGGACAACAGGGGAACCTTACGGTAACCTGTCAATGAAATTACACTCAATTAGTGTATGAATCGCAAATGGAAAAATCTAAGATGGAGTGTTTTTATTATCTACTATGCAAATAAGGCACAATTTATGATTCTCTAAATAACTCTAAAAAAACCTGTAATGGTACAGAACCCAAATCCCATTTCTGCTGGTTTTCTCCTCCACATTTACAGTATTTCAATTCTGGCATTTTTGGACACAGAGTGAAACTCCAGCATCTTTTCAAGATGTGGCATTCTTTAGTTCTTCAAACTGAAGACTTTTAAAGCAGTGGTATTTAAACATGGGGAAAGCACACATATTAGCAACCAAAGATGTTATACGCTGCCCACAGTTCTCCTAGAAAATTAAATAACTTGTGAATCCATAGTGATAGTGCCTTAGAGAATAGTGTTGCAGCAGAAATGCACTGTCCAGCTGAGGCAGAAAAAAGTGTAATGTAAGATCTTCTACTATGACATCTTAAGTCTGTTAAGGATAATCCTTTACATTAGAGAGTGATTCCCAGTACCAGAGATAAGGCATGCCTTAGAATCTACATGTTCATCTCGTGAGCATTTAGAGAAGCTATAGCTCAACTTCAAACTTAATTAACTTACCTGCTCAGAAAATGAAACAATCCCCTCTCCAAAATCACAAACCTGTATTGCTTTATATGACTGTAAATGTCCATTTCATAGTAATAAACAATGTCACTTTCAATTTTAAAAAATGTTCTGTGCTTTATCTATGTATATATAACAGCAGTTATTTAAGTATCTATTATGAATAAGTATCTATGTTCAGAACTGCAGTTTTCAAAGTCGTCCTTTAGGTGTGTCTGGATGTGTGCGTAGTCTTTGAGACCCTAATTTGTTTGGATTTGGATTTTCTTGATTCTTTTATACAACATGGAAGTTCAGCTGGCATCTAAGGTTCAGCTTCTGAGCAGCAGGTATTAAAGCTGGGTCTGGGCAGTATGCATTTGAGATCAACTTTTAGAGCCTGCACACAGTATGTGGAAGACTGTATTTCCTATCCAAAGGTAAACTTCAAGGACTAAGACTCATTTCTAAAGACTGTGTTCTAGCCCCTGCCTACAGAATACTCTACAAAGTGTCCTGAGAGCAATAAAACTTCTTTCTTATTGACATTCTTCCAATTTGTATAAAATAATTAACTATGCATTGATCCAGTGATAATAGCAGTAATTATTGAATTCCTGCCCTGTATTAGGGCAGGATGGCAGACTCATTGGGACAGGGACTGTAACCCAGAACCCCCCTCCTCTCACCTTTAACCACCGAACTAGAGAATTATTCTCACCTTCAGTCCCTCTGAATATACCTGCTTAATCACTGCATAAAAAACCCAAACACTGCTACAGGTGAAGAGCAAACATTCTTCCCCAATGTAATCTACAGCTCAATTGGGAGGCTGCTGCTGGGTAAAGTAATGAAGAGATTATATACATTAAATACTTTCAAGAGAAAATGCAGGGGAGGGTGGCAATAACACAACTTTGTCTCACTGCCTCTCAAAGAAAAAAAAATATATGTAAGAACTGCTCAGGTTTTGGAAGCAACTTGCCCTCAGGGAACACCTCAGGGATATGAATCCTAGTGAAGGAGGGACAGTCCTGTAGTGCAGATTAAAGTAATCAGAGCTGTGAAGAGGAAGATTTAAATCTTAACTTGCTCTTTAGTATGGTTTAGTCAGTTATGTCCTAAGAAATCTAGACTCTTGTGACTCCCTCTGTAAGACACTTTATTTTCCCCTTTCACTATTTAGGGAGCTTAGAGACCTAAAGCAAAGCCATGTTCCAGCTCTGGAATTCAGAGGTCTCAATGTTAAGCATTGCAATAAATTTAGAAAGTATCTGTCAGTTCATCTCTTAGAAGCATTTTATTTATGCCTGTGGGCATCTTGATGGCATCTTTTATTTTTTTTACATTGTGCTAAATGGAGGCTGGGGCAATTTGTTTGGCACTGTTTATAGTTTTTGTACCTACACTTGCTTCCTAGCATTTTTAATTGCTCCACTCAAAATCTTTCGAGTAGAATCTGCTCTTACTTTTCCAAAATATGAATCCCCCATTTGTTACCAAAATTGATCAAATAGGCAGATTAGAGACATGCTGAAAAATTATATATATATAAAAAAAGAAGCCCAAATTGATGGTTTTACAAGCAAATGTAAGCTTCAGTGTCTGCTGTTTAAATCTGCCTCACACATCGTGACTTGGCGGGAGGTTTTTTTCATTATTCTGAAATATATAAAAATATATAAAAATGAAAGTAAAAGGTGATCAGTGTAAAAATTTATGTTGGAGAAAAGTAAGTGTGCTTTAAGAGTAATGTCTTTGTTCTTGTGTAATTCCTCAACCTCAACTAAGAATCAGAAACAGCTTTATGACTTCAGAACCTGGAAAGAAAAAGCCATTAAAAATCCTGTTAAGCTTAATAAAAAAGGCACAGTGCCCATTGCCAGCGCCAATGTTTTGCCTTCACATCTTCATTCACTAATAAAAGATGGCTGTTTGTTTTGTCAGAAATAGCTTTGGAAATTCAATATAGTAAACAGCCATTTTACATAAGCCTTTCTCCTTGGCCTGCCGACTTCTGTGTCTGCTTTTTATGTGCAGCATATTAATCACGTAAGATTTTATAAGTTCTACCAGTACAATAAAAGCAACACTACCAAGAAAAATACCATAAATATTTTGCTTAATTTATATTCTTCACTCTCCACTCTGAAAAGTTGCAGGTAGTTTACCTGAGGTTTTTTGGTTTCCTTTTTTGTTTTGTTTTAATTTGGCTTGTATTGTGTTTTGAGCCTATCTGTGTAGAAAGTGCACAAAACTGTTGCCTTTATAGTAGTTCTGAGTAATCTCCCTGTTTTTTATAATGAATCCAAATATCATCTGAGCAGTTTCTATCTAGAACAGAATACTGCCGCACAAAAAAATTACTGTCATTAATATTATTTTGATTTCTACACCGTGGATTTGCATTCAGAGTCTAAAAGACTTAGAAAAAACAGTGCAATTTTTGCCTATGGTTATACAATTCTCTTTTAGGAAATAAACATAATGCTGTACTTTATCATTACTACAGTAATGATAAAAGCCTTCAATGTTATAGATTTTTTTGAGCTGTTATAGGTGGCTCACATAAAAATATTACCTTTTCTCAGGCTCAGCAGTGGTAAAGTGTATTGACCAAGGAATTCATTTGTAACCAGAGATATCTCATCCTCCACACAGAAGCGTATCAATGCCAGTTCTGGAACTTGCACATTAAAAGAGAAAGTTTCATCCCATCTAGGGCTCAAAGCTAATGAAAAGAGAAAATACACAGTATCAAAATGCGATTTAGTTTATTCTACTTTATATCTGAGTTATTGTGTCTGCTATCACTAGTCTGAACTGGTAAAGATTTGTTCTTTTTCCCTAGATTTCTGTCCATGTAAATAAATGATGAGACTCCCACTGCCTACAGTGATATATAGGTCACATTTTTTGTATAGATTATGGTTATAATCACCAGAGCTAAGCTCTCAGAATGAACATAGAGAGTTTGGGACTTGCCTACAATATGCAGGCCAGCCCCTTCCAAGGATTTGTCACACATTAGCTACATAATACTGTAAATCAAAAGCTGAAGAAAGTTGGTGTTGTCCTTTAGAAGACAGCAAAATGGGACAGTAAAAGCCAGGTTAAGGACCTCTGCTCAACTTAGATTTTCCTATAGCTGTACCAGTTTCACGTTTTTGCCAAAGTTTCTCCTTTTAGAGTGCTGGAAATGAGACAATAGCTAAGCAAATTAAGGCAGTAAAGCGATCACTTGACTGAAAAAACAAAAAGAGGATGTGGAACAGGAGGGAGGGGCTTTGTCTTGAGCAATGTTCATGCAGAGAGAAAACTAATTTAGCAGCTGGTTTAAAACACCAGCCATCTACAAATAGGAAAAAGGAAAAATAGAAGACAGAGGTATAGAAGAAGGGAGATTACGGGGAGCCTTTAGCCTGAGACATCAAGATCTATATGATAAAGGTAAGGGAGCACTTGAAGACAAATACAAAGAGTATGCACTTCACCTGTCAAGCAATTAAGGGACTAATCCTACTAGAAGCTTCATATGAGCTAAGTGATGAAGTCACAGAAATTTCTTCAGAAAAAAATGCTGGGATAGGTTTGATTTTCTTCATATCAACCTGTATGGTGCTATGTTTTGCATTGGAAATGGCTAAACATCTGCCTGCTGATGGGAAGTGGTGAATGAATTCTTTATTTTGCTTTGCTTGTACACACAGCTTTTGCTTTACCTATTAAACCGTCTTTATCTCAACCCAAGAGTTTTCTAACATTTCCCTTCCAACTCTCTCCTCCATCCCACTGGGGACTCTGAGCAAGCGGCTGTATAGGACTGAGCTGCTGTCCAGGGTGAGTCCACAACAGTGAGTAAAGGCAATGCAATCCATCTTCCTTCAGGAGAGTGCTACTAAGAGAGTTTGTGCTTTCTTAACCTACGAGTCTGCAAAAATGACACCTAGCATGAACTTCTGACACAGATTTTGTGCCAGGAGTTCCTAGAGAGAAATAATTGCAGTCACTGTATATACACAACAGTTTCTTGGCATGGTAATTCCTTATTAAATAGTATTGTGCTTTGTTCACAGTCAACAGAATAAGACTGATACTCACCATTGCTTTTTATAACACTAGATTTTTTTTTTGCTTGATCTTCTGGCACACCGTAAATTTCTATCTGCACTAAAGGGTCAGCTTTGTTAGTCTTTGACAGGGTGCTGGGTGGTAATTGATGACCACTGATGAGCTGAAAAATTAAAGTTGGAATGTATTGAAATGACTGTAAGAATGAACTTTACATAGTAACCATATAGTAGCCATAGTAGCAAAAACTGTTCCCTGAGAAACTACTCTAAGAAGCATATAACATCCATAAAGTGTTATAAAAATACATATTAAACACAATTAAATTAAGAATATGGTGATTCCCATTTAATTTAATTCTTGACTATTTTCATAGAATCCTAGAATCATAGAATCATAGTATGATTTGTGTTGGAAGGGACCATTAAAGGTTGTCTAGTCCAACCCCCCTGCAATGAGCAGAGCCCTATCCAGCCTGACCTTAAATGTTTCCAGGGATGGCACATCTACTACCTCTCTGGGCAACCTGTTCCAGTGTTTCACAACCACCATCGTAAAAAAGAAAAAAAAAAAAAAAAAAGCTGAAATCAGGATTTAAATAATAATTTTCAGATTTAGGCTTTTTTTAAAAATCCAATAACTAGCCATAAAAAATTATATTTGGTTTCCATGCAAACTAATGATGTTGGAGGAATAAGTCTCATGATTTTTGCATTTTCTGAGGTCAAGCTCATGAATTCCTATTAATGCTATGGCTAGTGACAGCACTGTGTTACATGGTATGTAGCAGAGTGACTGACATGTGTTCCTTCTCTTTCATAGTAACACATGAAAACTCTGCATTTAGTAGGCTCCCTGATGTTTTTTCTGCTTAATTTAGTTAGCTACCTGGAAGTTTTGCCTCAGAATGTTCTGTAATCTAGCACCCAGCCCAAGAAGAGATTTATGAAAGTCACAACTTTGTCTGCTTTCTATCTATGTTTCAGGACACCTAGAGAATAACCATCTGTACAATAATCTGTTTTTTAGAAATCAATGTATGGAATGTATCAAAAGAGATATACAAGCCTGTAAGCCCAGGTGAAAGATATGATTCTTATGATCCAGATCTCAGGACTAAGCATCAAAACTCATGATACAGATTCTTATTCTCCTGTCAATCACAAAAAAATCAAACTCCACAAATACCTTTTACTTAGGTATTTTCTGTAATACATTGCCCCCAAAAAAGTTCTAGCCTGAAACGTTGAAGAGCAGTAGCTTAGCAAAGCCGCATGCTGTCCCCTTCCTTCCTAGAAAATATCTACTACCTTCACTAGAAAGCTTTTCAAAATGCATGCACTTACGGACTGCAGACTTAGAACCAGGGGACATTCTTTGACATGCCCTGAATGTCACGACAAAAATTCAGCCACATTGGCAAAGTCCTGCTTCCCACTCTGATGCCATTGTTAAACCCAGTCTAAGTCCTCCACAGGGTAGAAAAAGAGCAAGCTGTTTTCAGCACACTATGAGCCAAATACATAAATCAAATAAATTTTTGAGACCCAAGCTGAAGCAGACAGAGAGAGAGAGTAGTCAATAACATTGTAGGCTCAGAAGTTTCCATATGAAATACCTTGAATATTTGTATTTCTGCTGCAAAAGCTATATGCTTCTTGTTGATGGGAATTGTGGCACATCAGGTTAAGAAGAGTGTTGAACTCAATAAAATCAGTCCCTGTGTGATTTTTATGTTCACTTATGTTCTTTTCATTTATTCATCCATTCACTCATTCATTCACAGTCAGTCTGAGAGATTTGACCCCTAGATGTTATATTATATCTTTGCCCTCTGTTAAGTAATGTCTCCATTCATCAAGTTAGTAACTCTTTTTTAGCAGAAACTGTTTTTCCAGTCCTGCTCTTTTGGTCTTCAACTACCATTTCGCTTTTTGCTCCTGACTCTATGAATGGGCCTCTCTGCTTCCTAGAGTCCCTCAGCTGGTGTGGTGCCATTGCTGCTTTGTATCCCGCAACACCCAGCCTGTTGTCTCCGCCTATGTCCCCAGTCTAAAAAGCTGCCTTTCTCTTTTCCAGCTTCTTCCTAACTCAGACATTTCCTTCCCTTTCAATGATTTTGTCTGTCTCCTGCATTACAGTTGGGTATTTTTCCTCATCTTAATTAACTCCAGCTTTAAACAAATAAGGGCTAAAATAACTCATGTATGTGCATGGGTGCTTGAAATCATCCAGCAATGTCTATTCATAATTGGTATGCTCACTGTTAGGACACTAAAATGTTCTTGATTAGGTGTACACATTATGTAAGTATTTTATAACTGTTATTAGCTAATGTTTTATCTCTACTATTTATTTTTCTGAAAGAAACAAAATAGCAATTACACACTAATTTTATGCTAATTAAATAACATTTATGCAAGTAGTGTACTGTGTAATCAGAATTAGCACTTTTTCATTGGGAAAATGTAGTTTTCTAACTAGTGAACAATTATAAAACATCTACTTGACCTCAAAAGAGGGTTTTTCTGACCCATTAGCTTTAAATGACATGCATTTCTAGTATTTTTAAGAAGTAAATCAGATTTGAATTTGGGAGAAGTAGAAATATTTCAAATGTTAATTGATTCATCCTCCTTTTTACACTTGTTTATATCATTTCAGGATGGCAAATAGTCTTTAGTATGGCACAGGAAGATAATGAAACTTGAAAGAAGCATAAAGCTTCCTATCATATCTTTAAGCATTTCCATTTGTCAATTAGCATTATAATAGTACATGTGGTATTACTAATACTTAAATAACACCAAAAATACACATTCGATCTCTAAGTTTTCAGTCTCCCCAGCCGTAACTGGCAAGTCCCTTTGTCAGCTACACTATGACACAATGCAAGATAGATTTATATTTCTGTACACAACACTGTGAAAAATCATAAATTTTTACAAGCTCTTGTAGCTTCTGAACATCTACATGTTTTTAGCAAACATAAGTGAACTACAGATGGAAATCATCCAAGCAGTAGTAGATACTATATGAGAGTTTTAACATGTTATTAAAAAACAATATTAAACTTTCCAACAACCAGGAATGGGGATAAAATGAGAAACCAATAACAGATAACAAACAGGTCTGAACTGCATAGCTTTTGTTCTCACATTTTGTGGAAAAAAACCAATTAATTAACAAAGCTTACCCTTATTGACAGAGACATTGGTTTACTGTATCTTCCCACATCGTATGGGGTAAATGTTGAATTGTGATTTCTCAAGAATTCTGGTTTCAGAATATAGCCACAACCACCATTGTCTAGGAATTTTCCATCTTGCAATTCCATTTGCACTCCTGGCGTCTGGAAGTTTAATGCCACTATAAAAATAAATAAATATTGATTTTCATGAGTTAGAGTTGATATCATTTTATAAAACAACTCTCTGAAAATAATAGCAAAACCAAAGAAAAAGACATTAAAATATGTGTGTCTTTCAACTCATATGTAAGATCCTGTTATTTCTTTTACATTTGTCGGTATACAATAATGAATGATTCATGCACAAAAGAAGTGCACTGTTTAGAACTGCAACACATTTTAATCATTACCCTACAGAACTTTTTTACACTGCAATGTGCTGTGTGTTTTCCCTTTTCTTTCTAAATTAGGCCTTGGATAATATTAAATGAGAGATCTTTTTTTTTTTTCCATAAGGACTAAATTCACATACTAGTTTCTCTACAGCGGCAAGACCCTGCACCCTGAAGCTGCTTACAAAGAGTTGGTGCAGAAGACAAAAACATAGGATTCTAACTAACCTTAGTTAAGGTTAGCAGAATTCGTCACAAAAGCATGTCGTCCAGATCAAAAAGCTTTAGTTTAGAGTTAGAATGTTCAGTGCAAATACATATAAGTTTATAGAAGTAGAGGCAATTTTAAAAGTGTTCTTAAAATTTTGTGAGCACAAGCTCTTCAAGCTTAATCCTCCAGTACTGGTATTTATTGTTAGTATACACCTGACAGATTTTCCTTTCCTTGTCAGCTCAAAATATTTTTGGTTTGCTGCAGCAGCAATAATAAAATAACACACTTCTCATCAACAGGATATTGTAATTCATGAGATAAAGCCAGCATTGAAATAGACCTGTTTAATGAAATTTTCCCCTATTCCGGTACGTTGGAGCTTCCCGTCATATTCAAAATAGAAAATGCAAAAGTCAAATCAGTGAAATGATAACATGACATGTGTTAAATAGAAAATTATAAAAAGTAATTTACTTGATAGCTTGGCAGGGAAAAAAATGAAGACTTTAAACAGTGCAAGTGGTGACTCATAATAATTCAGGAAGAGGACCTTATTACATGTTTCTATGAGAATATAAATGTCTTAAATGAACATTTGGCAGAATTCAGAAATCCTTCTCTCGCATCGAAAATGAAAGAAATTTGGATCTGTTTCACTGCAAAAATTATTTGTTTCTTCACTGCTTTGATGACCCTTTAAAAAAATTCTGCAATAAATGACACAAATAGGAACCGATCTGTAGAGGGAAGCAGCTGGTACTACGGACCTAATATTTGCACTATACATTTTCAGTGGGGTTACTTCAGAAAAGCCCTAGCATGGTCCCATGACCTCAACACCAATTAATAGCTGGAATACATCAAGTGCTCCCAGAGTGCATCCTCTGTTTCGTCTGAAAGGAATCCCATCTGTGCTACTTAAGATTGCTCTGAAATATGAACCAACACGTGGTAAGTAGGAACAATTAGGAGCCTTGCCTAAAAAAACCCCAAACAATCAAAAAAACAAAACTACCAACAACAAAACACAACATGCACTCCTGCTTTGAACTACGTGCTAATGTAGATGCAGGAATAGGTTGTGTGTCAATATGGAAAGGAACTTTAAGCTTATTTCACCTTTGAAATTTTTTTGGTTTTTTTTTTTAAATACTTCAAATTAAAAAAAAAACTTCAAAAACTTTAAAGAAATTAAACTTTTAAAATGTTCACATTGTCCATTGTACACCTGTTGTCCATTGTATGCCTGTTTTAAAGAAGGTAAGTATTTTCTTGGTATAGTTTTGGCAATGGTTCACAGTTTGGTTTTTTGACTCAACACATCATCCGTAAACAGACTCAAATGTGGTGCTGTGTGACCCTTATTGTTATCTTAATACATTGGTTCGAGCTACAGAGCTGCAATCCTGAGGCCCCTTGAATTCTAAGTCCTGACATTATCTACAGATAACCCAAGATCTCTCAGTACATAGGTAATTCCTAGGCCATAGTTTCAGAATAAGTGGTTTTAAAAGTGCAACTGAAATTAGGCAAATTGAACAGCCGTAGCTTCAAATAGCAGCTTCCACATGATGAAACAAATTACATGATTGCACATAATGAGACTGATGCTAAATTTGCCAAGCTTCATAGGCTACTAAGCAGGAAAATCTGATTTAACAACAGAAGTAAGCAAAGGAGAATACTTCACATTTTGTTATATTAGAAAAATTGCTTTTGCAATGCAAGTGAAGAGCAATGTTATAATGGGTTGATATCTTCAAACATCAACACTGTATTTTTACTTAATTTTACCTTAGAAAAAGTTAAAAACACACTGAACAGTAGCTTTAATTTACCTACTGATTTCCCAGTATTGCAAGATGTAACCCTATTAAGGTAAGTGAATGTGAAATTTTGTATTCTATTCTCTGAGATGCGTACCTCTACTGCCACTGTTTGCAAGATTCAAAGCTGCTTGGGGTCTCCTAGGACAACACCTTCTGGTGTACTGTTGATGAACGTTTTTTCTTTTTAATCACATGCAGTTATAACTTATTGAGAAATGGCAAAGTTTGTCAATTAAAACCTGTTTTCCATTGTCTAGCAGTGTGGTCTTAGCAACATCTTTCTGCAAGGGAAACGGAATTTCTACCCAATGTTTCATCTTAGTTTTGCTGAATTCAAGAACAGAACTGTGATAATGTGCTTTGTACTGTTTTAGGAAACAGTAGAAATGTAATGTATGTACAAAGGAGCTTTAAACTGATGGTTTCTTTTGGAAAAAAAAGCCCAAATATGCTTATTTTGAAACCATCTGAGCAGTACATAATCTTAATGTATGGTTTCATGGGGAAATACAGGCACCTGAAGTTTAGCACTGTGTAATTTAAACTTTCTCCTTTGTCCTTCCATCAAGCACCAAAAGCCTTTCAATATTGGCCTCAAAATCAAAACAGCAGAGTAAAACGTGGGCTTGGAGGATAACCTGAGCAAAGGAATTCCTCAGCGTGACTCCTGCATCTGAAACAGAACCAAGTCTTCCTGGAACCATGAGCCCAAATCTTCTTCAGATCGGAATATTTAGTATTTAAGTCTTCTTGCAAAGTACCAAAGCTGACATGGCTGTCCCTGTTGGCCCCAGATGTAAATAATTTATATAGCAAATGCAAGTTAGGAAATAACCTATCTCCAAAAAGATGAAACAAACCATAACACAGCGTAATACAAAGGGTAGATTTCATCCCAAATCTCTGTATCGCAAGCAGTTAACTGAAGTCAGTCCCACAGCTAATTTCAGGACTAACCACAGTCTAAGTATTGATACATAGATTCTACAGCACCTTCCATAAGCACTACCGTCCAAGACATAACTGTTTTTTAGACTGTAGGCAAAAGCTTTTGAAAACCAAAGTGAGCACCGGGGGTCTTAGATTTCTAAGTTACTATGATTTGAAGGCAATTGAGGAAAACTGCATGTCTTTTGTCTGTGATGCTGCCTCTCAATTAACATTCCTATTGGGACTTTTAAATTGTCATTTTTTATTTTTTATTCTTTGCTTCCTGGTTCTATCAGCTATATTACGACTCTAAGGTTTAATATCTTTTCTACATTTAAAAGAGAAGATTTTAAAATGCATAAGCACACATTTGTTACTGATTTTTCTTAAAATGAGTTACTTACTTGCATTTTATGCCATTTAAAATCCATCTCAAAATGTCTGAATTTTATGCAGTCTCCAGAAATGTCATATGCAAAAAGCACTCAGTGCCAATGTTCCTATCTTCATGATTTACTTCACTCATTTGAGTCCAAAGAGATATAATAGATCACACTTACAACCCTTTGATCAGTCTTGTTGCCATCCTCTCAGCTCTTTCCAGTTGTCTATCTTCTTAAAATGGACCTCTCATAATGAATACAATGCATCTTCTGTGCCTTAGATATCCAGATTTGAACTGAATTCCACACAGACTGGGAAACACTACAGAAACAGGATGATATCCTAATGATCTGGCATATTTTGTCATTGGTTATCAGATTATATATGTGACTGGATTTGAAGAGACTGCATTCATTCCACCTTAGCACTCCCAGCTGGGCATTGACTGCCTGTCCTTTCTTCTTCCATGCAGGTCACAGCTGCACCCAATCCATCACTGCCCAAATTTACAGAACTATTTTCAGAATATTTCACATTGTATTGTGAAATATTCATTATATTCAGATTTTTCACATTTTTTGAAAGTTATGTAGGTGGCTTTTGAAAAATTTCATCCACGGCCTGAATAAAGGGCATGATAACTGAATATGAGTTGACTCAAACGTGGATGCAAAGGGAGGACATTCAGTCATCAGATTGTGTTGAAACAAACTGAAGAAATCTGAAGGAAGGATAAACTGTAACATGACGGCAAATTGTCACCTGTTACATATACCAGGAAACAAGTATTTATTTAACATAAGTAGCACACACAGGAGGAGGGTCTCTTATCAGTAGTAAACAAATTCTATCAAACTAAAATATGATAATAACTTCATCATCTGAAATATAAATATAATACTAATTTCCAAGCTCGGTGCAAACGTTAAGTATCACAAAATCCTTAAGTGCAAATAATATTTCCCTTTTAGTATACTGAAAATGTTGTTCAATCTAGTATGTAGTCTGATAGAGTTTGCATAAAAGAAATATAGTGCGTGCTGCAGTAGCTTGTAAACCCTTCTCACTAACAACAGACGTAAGGAAGATCATGTGCTCTATCATCAAGTGGTCAGAAGTCTTTTAAGTGTCCTCAGCATCCCCGTTGCCTTGGGTTTTATGAGTTTTTAAAATCTTTATACAACTTTAGCCCTCTTGCCAAGCCAGTGAATAGGTGAGATCCCACCCAACCTTTATGAACAAGGACCTACATCTACGAGGTTCTCTTACACTGCACTGCAGACTTAACTGGTTAGTACAAATTTTGGCACACAAACTGCCTCTCATCTCTTTTTCTGACCAAAAATTTTGGTCAAACTGTATGCATTTTATTCTTCTCCTTACAAGAATAAAATGGGCCTTTCGCTATTCAGACTCCAAATTTTATCAAGCTTAATTATAATTTCTGGCTTTGCTTGTCACTGACGCATTTTGAAATGGATGTTCTTATTATACAGAAACTTAATTTATGAATGACTCATAACACGATGTATTCTGCTTTAGTAAGAGAACTACTCTTCTGAGAACTGAGTAACATGCGTAACTGTCTGACACATCATGCTAGCATGTGCAGTCAGACTGTCCTTGTTGTCTTTGGGCCAATTCAATACTGTTGCTCTAAAGGTACTGTCATTAGAAATGTTAAGAATTCAGTCATTCCAATTATCATAATTGCTGACATTGTTACTACTTAATTATAAGTAACTCTACTGGAAAAACTATGTCAGGTGTTTAAAAATCATCCATTGTCCAAGTATATCTGCAACTGGTTTCAATTAGGGATCCTCTCTTGTGGGGTTCTCATGGGAAAAGTACCTAAAGCATTTCTGATAAACTATCAAAACAAAAATCTAAATTTATTTTTGTTATTTAATGAGTGTGTGAGTCTGAAAGTTACACTTTAGTGTAAGTCTGAGGATCTCTCAGTTGTCATTTCACTTATTTCACACCTGAAAGAGATACTTTTCCAAAGTAATGTTTAAAATTTGTTTGCCTACTGCTTCTTGGCAGAACTGTGTGCATTATCAGCTTCCCTTTCCTGTTTTAGGATGAGTCTCAAACACAGGATTTAGAACAAAGTCCGTGAGGAGTTCAGAGACAATTGAGCCCATGCAAAATTTTTTGTCATTCTTTTAAATTACCTAGATTTCAGATAAATTATTTAATATTCTATTAGTTGTCTGCAGTTGTGGATTTAGTGAAGATAACTGAGGAAATTATTTTCACTATGGCTTTCAACAAAATGCTGACAAAATGAGATTTCTGTGTTTCTTTGCTTTTAAGTGAAATTCCAGTATCTCTTACGCACACCAAAAAAAACTGCCTCAAAAGAAACGGGCTCCAGCATAGCCCAAGACCATTGTCATATACCTGGCAGTTAGAGATATTCTTGCAAGAGAAACACGAAACCTCTATTCAACACAGCTCCCAGCCCTTGGAGCCATTCCAAAGGTAAGGTGAGTGTAATTAGATAGCTCGATAGATCCGGGTGACATTGTCTCACCTAACTTGTAGGTGTCTACACATGAGATAGCTGCCCCGTTACAGCTAGTGAGGATCTAATCAATGAAGTTTAAGGGGCAACATAACCAAAAATGGATCCATACTTTAAATATGAGATTAATCACATCCCTGGAGTCTGTGATTGTAATAGCTGTCCCACTGGACTGGGGACTTTTGGGAGCAAACAGTAAGAGGAGAAGCAACCCTTTTTTGGGGTTTGATAAACCATGGTGGCCATATGGCCTATTACAGCTGCAGATTTTTTTCCAACTACATGACTGTGTTTATAATAAACATACTTCTTTGTTTGTCATCTTCATGTTATCTTTCCACAACATACTCTTCAAGAGTACATAGTAAGATTTATGTCAGTTGTGCAATATCTAGTCTTCATTTACTAAAGATGAATTTTTGGACTGTTAAAACCACATTAGGAAGAAAGTAATAATACAGGTATTGACCCCCCTGCCTTTTCTGCATCTGACCTATGATGACTAGTCCTGTCCTTGAAACCTCAACTAGAGGGAGTGGGCAACCAAGAGACACTTTTCTATGCCTTCTCATTTCATTCTTCCAGGGCATTGCTTGGCTTGGGAGCTATCGGAAAATCTTTGCTGTCTTTCTTAGAGCACATTCTCCATGAGTCAGTTGTGGGACAAGTCCACAGCAAGCCCAAACGAAGAATGAGCTCTAGACTGGAAGGTGTACAGAACAGCCTGGGCATGTTTTTGCCATAAGGCGTAAGATGTGTCAGACTCATCTCCTGCCTTTGAGCAGAAGAGGTGCTTTAGTTTGGGACAAAATCTGGAGCCCATTTTGGAAAGATAACTGAATCTCTGTTTAATGGCTGGAGACTTACTATTATGCATCTAAAAAGATGCAGAATTAATAAAATTGAAAGGTTGTGATGTATCTGTCTTTTCCATGTCACAAGCAATGTTTACAGTTAAGTCATCTGCAAGGTTTTAAGGATCACAATGCTAGATTAGGAGTGCTTACTTAGTATCTAACTGCAATAATGTGTGCCGCAAAGAGCTTTGAGGTATTCTAATAACCTAACTGGCCATAAAACTAAAAATATTAAAACATGTCACTTCACAAATTTCACTAGAAATCCAAGCAACAACAATTCAAAGCTATGATGTAATGAATATTCTCAGTTTGTTTCAGACGTTTCATTAGCTGTTGGAAAAAGTTGTTGTAGAATACGCTTGCTTTACACTTTTGCTGTTATAAAAAAAATTCCAATAAAAATAATAACCAAGCATATAAAATTATCATGCTGAAAAACTAATTAAATCTATAAGGAAAAGTAGTATTTGATCATCTTTTAATAAAAGAGCCTGTATTTTTCCTTAAATTCAATTTCATTATTTCCTAAATTCCTTTACTAAATTTGACACTCCATCACATATTCAAAAATATATAGTGTTCAGCAAGACTGCGAGAATATGTAAACTTCCCATGATCAAACATAATATGTTTATTTAGAAAAATAAGTCCTGTTGTCTCCAGTTTTGCCATTTTTCTATCAAGAAAGGAAAATACAGTTTCACAGAAAACATACAACAGCTGCAAATTGCAAAGTGAATTAATGATCCTGTGCCCTCTGATTTTTTTATGAGGTTTTCCAAAGTCTGTCTCTTCTGCAAGTTTTCACTCACTTAGAACCAAAGCAAGGTTAGACTTGATGGTCATTTTAAGTTGCACAGGGGAGGCATACCAAGAGATAAATAAGCAGGTTTCTTTTTCCTGGGTAACTTCAGATCAGAAGAAAATAGTTAGAGAACTCTTTATCACTGAGCTTTTTATGCATTATTTTTTGTCTTATTATTGCACACAAGATGTGGTAAAATTACCAAGCTGTATTTCAATATCACAGGCCAAAACAAAACCTATGATGAGGAAAATATCCGTGATACAAGTAGTGGAACAACAACATGTACGTTTTTATGGGTGCTCCAGAAAACGTATACTCTATACATAGCGTCTTCAAAACCAAAATTCTCTACCTGCCATGCCATGGCTTTCTCATATAATTTATGGCAAGTTTTGGTCATTCCTGTAGATTGTTTTGATACATCGACAATGTTTTCTACTGCATGCAAAGGGCGTATTCAGAAGGATATTTAAGGCTATTTTTGTTTTCACTGAGGTTTTCTTTAGATTTGTTTTTTTTTTTCTCTGTTTTTATCGGTCAACATAATACAACTGATATCTGTTTATTTAAATAACTGTCCTGAATTTTCTTCTCCTGCATAAATCTTTACTTTCCTTTTTATTTACTAAACAAAAAGGAGATATAGTTATGCCAAACCAGTTCTTTCCAGTGCCACACTGCAGTTGTATACAGGAGGCATACTAATTTTCCCAGACTATAAAAAGTTATTGTAGGTATTTTTCTCCATAAGACCTCTTTGTTCACAAAACCTATCCTGTTCTTAGAAGTCTCAGTTTTCAGAGAATGGACACTGAGCACACAGTGATATCCAAAAGCAATTTTGTAGAAACTCTCTGCATTTTACTGTGGTTTTTAACTTGCCTTCCTCTGGAAATTAGGTTTACACAACTACATAATTCTCATCCTCAGCCCCAACAAATCTTGAGCCTGTTGGACCATTTCATCCTCAGCTTTAGCTGAGTGCCAGGCTGCTCTCAGTTAATAAGTTCCAACCAATTTAGACAAAATTGCTGGCAAGGTACAGAAGAGAGCACTGTTTTGGGCCTATCACTAAGGGAAGTGAAGGAATAACTCAACACTCCTCATTTACATGATGCAGAGTCCTGGCAAGCAGTATTATATGTAGGTCTGAAGAAAACCTAATATATTTTCTTTGCCTCAGTTGAACAGTTATGGATGTTAGAGGACCTTAAAAGTAAGTGAGAAGGGTAAGCTAGAAGGTGTGGGGAGGCTTAAAGGAGCTGGGGAAGGGGAATAGGTGACACAGAAGAAATCTGAGGGTCCCATGAACAGTTTTAGAAAAACAGCAGAAGTGATCTGGAGAGATTACTTCTGTGCATGGGATGCAGAGTGCAATGGTAGGGAGACAGGGAATGTGGGCTATATGGACACAGGTCAGACACAAAAATTTTAAAATCTGTGTTAAATCAGTGGAAGGTCATCAACAGAAGATTCACTGAATGGAGCTTTGGGAGTCATATTTCTGTCAAACAGTTATCTAAAACAGATTAGGGAATCAAGAATAGATCTGGCATGTCTTGGAAATAATATATGTGGAGAATTGCTTCTAATCAGCCTATTCCCATGAGAAAAATGTTTCTTTAAATAAAGATGCAAGTGATGTGGCCAAGAGGGCGGATCTAACCACTTCCTGCATATTTTTAATTCTTCCAGGAATATATAGGCTGTATAGGGCTTTGGGCCCCTATACAGCAAAAATCATATGCTTTGTATGCTAATGTTTAGAATGACTTTTCTTTAAAGTATACTCTGAGTCAACAGTCACTGCAGTAATTTTGAAAGACTTCAGTCCTGTTTGAGATCTAACAAATGGATATTCTTTGCAGAGATCAGTGTGGAGATTTACAGTCTAGAAAGGAAACTAATAAACAGTATGATAAACCTGAGAGATTAATTACATTTTAAATTAAGGACCTCTGGCCAGTGTTTCCTCTAAGCAGGAAGCAAACTTGCTAGGTTTTAATAGCCATGTAGATAGCATATAGAAAGTGCACCACCCCAGGTAAATAGTCCAGCAATAGCATGACAAAAAGCTAAGTGAGAATCAACCACAAGAAAAGAATATAGTCAAACCAATTTCAAATTATATGATACTTCCAGCAATAGCCTAGTCCAAGTTCAAATCTGTACTCTAAATAAATATTTATAATGACACAGACACAAACATAATTTATACTAACGAGTAATTTTTTAAATCTTACTGTAATTGTAAAACTATACCTCAATACAACAGTCAGAATGAGAAGCAGAATTTGTAACAATGAGAGAAGTGTGGAGGGTCTAAGTACATTTGAGTTCTTTCACTGAATGGCCAGCACTGAGCAACCACATTCACGGGATCTCGCTAGTCATTGTTTCCCACACTACCTCAACGGTGTGGCACTGACAGCATGGCATATCTAGGGGTGGGGGCAGCAAATGGTTAGAAATTTGTGCTGGGGGATGTCCTCTGCCACTTGTGGTCAGGGCCACAGATGTGGGAACAGCAATCTCTCAGTCAAACTTGAGGCTTGATGCTCCTTCTAAGTTCTGTAACTGTAGGAGAGTAGCTGGCACACATTAGGAGGTTAAACAATAAATAATATTTATGTGCATGACTGATTGGAGACAGCACACTGTTAAAGACATTTCTGAGAAAGTAATTTGAAAGAAGATATTTTGGGAGCTGAGAAAGGAAACAAGAGAAAAAGGAAGCCTGGAGCAAGGGTGCACGTAAGCTCCAGGGCCCTGCAGGCAAAGTGAAATCTTTGTGCCCATCTCTGTATGAGTGTGTATTGTAGTACAATAAGATGAGACCATACCTTTCACCTCTCAAAACTGGGACCCTATGGCAAACTGCCCTCCTCACCCCACAGTCTCCCTCAGGTGGTCTTGGTATTGAATCAAAGATGGAATATACATGTGGATGCAAAAAACATTGTTCTCTACCTAAGGCTGACAAAGGTGTAGCAGACTGACACAGCAGAATATTCTGTAGCTGAGAATATTTTAAACTGAAGAACAAAAAGATGAAGGCAAGATTGCCCCTAAAGCCACTGAAAAGGGGAAAATGCTTACAGGTGGGAGGTTTTTCAAAGCCTGCTGAGTACAGAAGTCAAGCTTATTTTTAAAAATTTCAAATTAAAAACTAACTTGAACAGAAATAGAAGTTAATGTTATTTCATTGCTCAGGGATCCAATATGCTTTTTACGGGAAATTAAGATGCTAAACTTACTTTGCATCTACACAGTCACTGAGGAATCCCAGCAGCTCCCAGCTGTACCTGGGTATTCTGCTGACCAGGACCATTTGAGTGCGTCTTTTTAGTAGCATACCATAATATGGGAATTGTTTGCTCCAATATTAATTTTTGTGCCCACATCTCCTGCATCTGTACTTCTCCACTCACACAAAACCATTTAAAACTCACAAAACCTTCAGATGAGGCTTCCATTGCTGTGTAAAATTCCTAAATCGCACATATGTATCTTTCCGTCACCTCTTCTAATTCAATGTCATAAGGCAACCTTAGGAAAAAGCAAATGCAATTGCATTCCAACAGTTCCCACCTTTAGCTGCTTCTATTCCCTTGCTAACTACAAGGTAACTATAAAGACTGCTAGATCTCAGCTGAAAATTATTAAAAAAAAAAAATCATAAGAATTTACTATTCCCATTTTCTCACATAAATGTGATCTAGTTATACCTTACCCACAGCTGACAAATAAGCACAGAGGTTATGGAATTTGATTAATACAGCATGCAAAAGAATGTAATCTATTTTCATTTTCTTGAAAGGTATATTGCAATGTTGGGGTTTTTTGGCACTATAGTGCTTAATGCATAGTATACATGCTTTTACCTCAAAATCTAAGGTAACATAGGTAGCATATCAATTTCAGCCCAAGCAGACGGGCAATAAAATATAAATTATCGTTTAGACTCCCCTTAAAGACAGTCACAGATAAATATCTTAGAAATATTAATAAAAAATGAGATAATATATGAAAAAAGAGGAAAATTCTGGTTTAGCTGTTGAAAGTTTATATATATATGCTTTTGCTACACTGTTTCATAAGATAAAATCATGCTTTGTTTAGTCACAGGGCTAAGAGTAATAAAAAATAAGGTTCAAAGCTGAAAAATATTCTATTGTTCTTACTAGTGTTTTTCTTATTATCCAATAGAAAAAAAAAAAGGTAGTTTAAAAAAATTAATGAATTATAATAAATTGGGATTTTGGGGTAAGATACAGTTATTTAACAGAAAGTTCTATTTATAATTAGTTAGGGTCTAATTGTAATTAATTATAAAAGTAAATGGATTAAAATAATATTCCTCTTAGTTATTCTATACCAGAATTCCTGGATTCTGGGATGAAAAATTAGTAGGATATGTGGACTGAAGGAGAAGGTTAGATAACACAAAATGAAACTGATGCCACCGAGGGAAAAAACTATAACCTATATAACAGAAAAAAAATACTCCAGGAAGGAAAAATTCTCGTATCCGGTGTAATTTCTGCAAAGCCTGGAATGCAACAGTCTCTGCAAATGTACATACCCATTTGACATCCCACGTTCCAGAACTCTTGTGGATTATAATTTGAAGAGGTCGCTCTTGTTCCTTTGGGGTAGATTCTTGTAATGAATCTTGAAGTGTGTGAAACAAACTCTCTAGCTGAAAAACAGAATGATAAAACCTTGGTAAGAAGCCCTTTGTTAATAAAGAGATTCCATTTGAATAAGTAATAATAAAAATAATATGATCCAGACATTTTTATTTTTTAACACAACCGGTACATCATATCAATGTATTTCTATTTCAGGACATTTTTATGAACATCAACGTTAGTGTATGGGCCATTCTGAGATAAGGCTAAAATCCTACTTTACAAACCTTAACATTTTGTGTATATTGGAATCTGGTAGTATTTCTCTGTATAGTGCAGACTTTCGTCAAATGTCCAGTAACCAAGAATCATTCCTACAGGGAAATATGCTGTTTCTGCACATCTTTGTTAGGTAAATACATGACTTTTACACTAAAGCCCACTGTCTTCTCGTGCAAAATTAAAACACACAAAACAGGAAATGGATCAAAAAGCCCACTATTCTTTAACAGTGCAATAGGAAAAAAAAATCATCCTAAGATGATCTTAGCTTGACTGCTGCTTTGAGGTTTAAATAAGATGACTGAATAATCTCAATACCAGTGAACAGCACATATCTAAAAGACACTTAGTAGTCTTTTATTAAAATAAAGGCTAATAATACTGTATAATCTTCAGAAGATATTAACTATTCAACTGAGTTTATTTTCTTCCTCTTAGCAGTGTTCTCTCCCACAAAGGCATAAACTATACAGATGTGGAAAACTTCAAATTACTTTTATCTACACTATTCCTGTTTAGTAAGTAAACAGAAAGCTTTTGATTTCCAGAGTCATCACTCTGATCCTTTCCATCCTCCCCTCACTCTCCCTTTTTTTTTTATTTTTTAGTAGAACTATTTTTATGTTTACTAGATTGCTAGAAGGACCAGAAAGGACTCTGACTACGGACAGCTGCCAAAAGCCTACTTGTTTTGATGCCGTTCGGCATCATTCACCTAACCAACCATTGAACCACCTCCACGAAGTGGTGGATGGCAGCTGGACTGGTCCTCAATGAATGGGCCTGTGGCAGACTTCATTCTCATGGTCAGTGATTTCTCTTCTTAACACTCCCTTAAGGCTGTTGGCAGACAGCTGGAATTAAAACAGCAGAGGCTGTACTGTATTGGCTGCACCAAATGGAGACGCTACAACACAGAATGAGTGTTGAATAATTCAGCTTGGCTGGTATGAAAGATCTGGTGCAATGGAGCAAACTGCCTGCTATTGGGTTTATTCATTCCGTCAGTGTGGGTTCTCTTATCTGCAGTTGTCATCAAAGCCAGGGGCACTGCATGCCCAAATCCAGTGAGTACTACAGACCATACACAGGGCGGGGGCAAAATCTATTCCAATCTATTAACTTTTGATGCAGAAAACAACAAATCAAAATGTATTCATACATTTTGTATACTACATTAATATTTGTTCTTATAAAAACACATGAAATTAAAACAAAGCCGAGTTTCAGTTTTCCTCACAAAACCAATTGAAATATAAAAATGCAGTGCAAATGACAAGATATTAATAAAATTGGACATGTCTTTGATCAATTTTTAACCCTTCCCATTCCTAAGCAGTGAATCATAGCAACATTGTAACTTTTATCTCAGTCAATCAAAATAAATTACCTGAATGTTTTACAAATTTTCGTGCTCGAACCTCTCCAATTGAATTATTTTCATAGCACTGCTGATGAGCTAGGGAATGCTCAAAGCTCACAAACCTCTCTGATTTGGTATAAATCACAAGGTCCGACAATGGAACGGCAATTTTTACCTTCTTCATCTAATAATCAGAATATAAAATAATGGAAGATTAAAAACATCACAATAAAAGATATTTCATTATTATTATTTTTTAAAAATCAGAAGAAACTATAATTTTGGATGCATAAAGCATGGAAAAATGTGTCACGATTAATTAATATTTGAGCTTAAGATATGACTTTTGATAGTGAGATTTGATTCAGTCAGAGACAATTAAGGTTATTGTCTCTGTGTTCATCATAGCGATTGTAGGGCGAATGAAGAGATGCTTCCAGTGCTTCCTAGCACAATGTTCTGGTGGACAGCTTTATCTTTTCCCTGCTTCTGAGACTGGTATGCAAATTAACATAATTTTTCATGGCTCTTAAGTGTACTCATCTAAAATCTATGTCCAACTTTATATTTTTAAATAGATAAAGTACTAGAAAAGGTATACTGGTAGGAAGTACTTGGAGGGGAAAAAAAAAAAGAGTAAGAGAATCTATACATCAATAGCACAAACTCAACTACAAAATGTAGAATAACAGGAGAATATTTTACCATGCCAAGCAAATCAATCACAGGTATATTCCTCCAAGCATTGCTCTGAAGTTAGGAAAACTCTGTTCTTCTTAATTAAGATGGAAAGTTCTTTGGCCAAAGTCTTTGTTCAGTCTTGCTCCATTACCAAAGCAAACAAAAGCAAAGGCTGCTGTACACTGAAGTGACTGAAATTTTGCCGGGGTCTTATCTCTTAAACTGAAGTACCATGTGACCTCTTCATTTTACTTAGCATGAACTTGTGAGTTACCCAATGGTAGTAGCCAGCAAAGAGCTGATGGTAGTAATAGTGTTTACATTCCATGAAAGCTTTTGAAGGCAAATTCTCATCTGACTCTTAAACTATGGAAAGTTCGAGGGCATTAATTGTTCTGGTGTTATGTCCCATGAGGAGCAATAGGACTCTGCTGGCACAGAACTCCTGGATAATACAACTCTCTGGATGTGTAAGGCAGTGACACAGCCAAAGACAACAGCATCACTAGGGTAACTTGTGTGTGATTTCAAATGCTCTCCCACCCTCCAACAGAGCAATAGAGTGGGACCTCAGAATAAATACTCCCACTCCAATAGAGTGGGACCCTGGAAAGCATTTTTTTCTACTGCCTGTGAAACATGACTAGACATCTTATTGCTGCTGCTGTTGATCAAGATGTATGTGACTGGATACTGGGTGCTTCCTGCCTGCTGAAAAAACTTGAACAAAGTAATTTGAACCCTGATGGAGCCACAGATTTCTGTGGCAGAGAATTACTATTTGGTTAAAAAAAGGAGTAAGTTCAATTTGACTATTAAAAAGAAAATTACATCCAATTTTTACACTCTCAGAAATAGTATTTAATGTTAAGTCTCTAAATGATAAATGTAGAAAAAAAATCCTTTTTATTATAAGTGCTTAAAAATGTTTTAGCACAACCAGAACTCTACATTTAATTTCATGCATAAATCCAGAACAGAAGAAAATAGAGGAATGGGAACTCTTTGAAAGTTCCATGATAGACTGGTGGACTGTGGGAAGAAATAGTTAACTCTGTCCTTCATCATCAGGAACTGCTATGAGTGTTCTACATGCATAGCTCCAGGAGGGCCTTGAGACCAACAAAGCAGTTGAGCAACTTTATCTTAGATCCACTGTGGTAAGGAGCACCTGAGACAAGTACAATACTTGAAAATGAAAAACACGAGTGGAGTTTAGGTTGGGAGAATAAGGAGGGGTTGATTTTTAGTTGGATACTAAAATAAGCACTAGTTTGGAGTGTCTTGCAAGAATCAGAAGAACTCTGAAACCTTGATCTAAAAAATATTTCAAAATATGTTTAAGTAATTTTAAAACCTACCTTTTAAACTTAGTTTCTATTTTAAGATAATATATTCCATATTTTATTAAAAAAGCTAACATATATCTGTATATGTGTTTTCTAAATTCAGTTGAGACAAAAGTTACCTTTGCCTTTTTTCGAGGTGGGGTTGGAGGTATACAATCACTTTTTCTTTTTGAGGAATCACTCTTTGGGTAAAGAGGGGTTTTTTCATCAGTCTCATCTTCATCAGACATATTTTCGAAATCAGAAACTTCCCCTGTCTCACCATGATTGTCAACATTTCTCCTGAGCAGACCTTCCTCAATTGTTCCAACTTTTTTATTTTTTATCAGAATTTTAAATTTTAATGCCTATAGAAAAGAGATCAAACAGTAGTAATTAGAATTATCTGTGTACTAATTGTAGGGTTTCATATGTAGGTACTGTTTAACCCAGACTCAAAGCTGTTTATCAAGTATAATGAAGTGAGGTAACACAATGAAGTGAAGATAGACATCATCGAGGCAGAAGTCAAAAGCAAGTAAAACAAACAAAATTTGGGGATCAAAGTATACAATAGAATGTGAATATCTAAGCCCACGACAGGAAAAAAGGCTCCCCACCACACAGATTCACAGATGCTGAAACTGTGACTAAGATTAAGGTAGGAAGGTGTCATAAGTGATGGCCAGGTAACACATAGGAGATAAATGTTTTTACTATGCATGAATTCATTTATATATATAAACTTGTAGACATGTGTTTGATATTGATTTGAAATTTTTTTAGCTATCATTGCAGCTGCTGGAAATTTGTCACACTATCTGATTAGTGCATTTGTGCGCACCTGTCCAGCATACTAAATTAAAACTTTTGTTGTTATGTCATCATACAGTGGACCATCATGCTGATCTTACCTAGTCAGAGTAATTAATAGGGTTTGGGAATTCATTGTTTAAGCAGTTTCTTTATTTTTAAATGGGCTTGTTTCAACTTCCATGATAAAGGATGTAGGAAAAAAAAATTATTAAAGCTTATAATTTCTAATAATATGGCTTTAATCTATGCACCTGAATCCTATGAGTATAAATTTCACTTAGATTTATGAAATATTATTCGTAGTAAAACAGCTATTATTTGGCAGACATTCATCTGTACCTCTGTACACAGGAGCTGATAGTGAGTAACAGGACTTATTTAGGTTCTTGGATAAAGTGATCGACAAAAATGCTCCTTAAGTTTCTTATATACTAGTGAAAAGGAAGGCTATACTGCTGGGAAGGTTACAGAAACAAGGGACAAATACTTAGATTAAATAAAAGATAACTGAAATATTGTATTTTAAGGTATTCATTAAGTAAATATGATAAGCATAGATGGTAGAAACATATATATAAATCCAAAGCGTTACAATAGAAACTAGAGCCATACGCAAAGAAATAGACATTCCATTTATTTACATTGCAATCTCCATTGCTGGTAATCCCCTGATCACTTCAGATCTTATATTAGTAGTTTGTCAGTGTGCCAGTGGAATGAGATATCCTGTGCTTAATATCTATCAATGCCATGCTAGTGTAAGATTTGATTACAGAATCACAGAATCACAGAATGTTAGAGATTGGAAGGGACCTCGAAAGTTAGTCTCTCTGCACTGGTGATTCAGAATATGGATGCCCTTTAACATTTCCTTCATTTCTTATTGATGCACTCATTTTTTTTTCTGTGATATTTTTAGAAGAGTTTTAATATGAGTAATGCTACTCGTATTTTAAAGAGTTCTGAATTTTCCTTTGCATCTTCGTACTTTACAATTTTTAAAAGCACTTTGGCCTTGTATTTTGTTATTCATAGGTAAGATTTAATTCTACAAATAAAAAAAAGACCTGCTATACAAGGGAAGGAAAACCTTTCTATGGATGTTTTACTGCCTCCTATATGTAAACTTGCTTTAAGTAAGACCATAGTCTGTGTCACCATATAAAAATGGACCATGATGTTTTAAGTCAGATAGTTTCTAAAATTCTGTGTATGGTCTATTCACAAGGATGAAAATACTCTGAGGTAGGACAAATATTTTTTTTTTCTATAAATATGACATTTTAAAATCACAGCTCACTTTTCAAAAACAGTTACAGAAAATACTCTACCAAGAAGAAATATTGTTATTTTTGGCCAGAAGAAGATCCCAATAATAGTTAACCCAAATCACTAAAAGTGAACCATGAACTGAAAGACATACCATGGATTCTAAGTCTGAGCTTCAAACTGATCTTCAAAAATCTTATGGCAAATGTATGGTTACAAAACAAGTGACTATGTAAAATTCAAGTTATTTAATTGATAATCAGTCATGCTAAACGTGTCATCTCTTTTTGCAAACATCTAAATCTTTTAAGCAGATAATGTGCTGAAAGTCTGAACATTCACTATAACTTATCTATTCTAGTTTAAATATAAAATACAAAATATTTTTAAATACATGTTTGCAATGTATTTTTATATAAACTGTAAGCATACTGAAAAATTTAAATACGTAAAACATCATAGATCTTACCTAGAGCATAAGGGCGCTTCAAGGCTGACATAAACAAAAGCTTCCAAGTACAATCACTTGGGATAAATATTTAAATAATTAAATTAACAAAACTGAGTTATTGTACTAAATAGGCATTCTGGTTAAGGTGATGTACAACACAAATCAGAACAGTTGAAGTAATACAGGACTCCAAGACAAAATCACAAGCTCTTTGGAATGGATCAGGCAAACCCACTTACTAACCACTTCAATTAACGTAAAAAGGGACAAAATTCAGTCCTCAGAAATGTAGAGAACAAACTCTGGATTTGCATCATGAGTATTAAAAAGAGAAGAATAGCTTCCCCTATTTAAAATAAGCATATTCTCTCTTCTCCTCTTCTGACCAGTTGTGGGTTCTTAGTATGAGGAATATAAAATCCTTAAAATCCTACTAAGTAACAAGTTTAAAATTAGTTTAAAGTTTCACGTTAAGTGTCTATTTCAAGAATTATATTACTGTCTTAAATACTGATATGAGGTAAAGATGTGACATCTTCCATGAAGTCTAACATGGGGGAAGGTTTTGAGGCATTGACAAAATTAATCTTGAATGAAAATAACAGGAGAATATTGTTAAGTATATGTTAAAAGAACCCAAAAACCAGCATTCTTCAATGATTCAGGAAGAGAATCGCACTCAGTGAAAGTGTGAATGGATGTCTTTCTGGCAGCCTTGTCAATCGCAGTTATTGAGATATTTCAAATCAATCCTACCAGTAATTCCTGAGCTCTAGTTGAATGGATATTGAGCACCAATGGAAGGAGCACCTTTATAGCTACCTCACACGATACTGTTCACGTGCTGTTCACGGTTCAAGAACCTGCAACAACTCACAGTCAGAGAGGAGCAAGGACCAGCAGCTGCACAAGGTGATGCAGGAGCTGAGGGTGACAACAGGGCAGGCATGGGGCAATCACCTCACCAACTAGAGCAAAAGTAAGACAAGTAGAGCAGGTCTGCTGATGGTAGGCAAGTTCAGAAAGCAGTCCAGTGACTGTCAGACAAGTGATGAGGAAGGTTCAATCTCAAACCAGGAAGCTGTATCATATAAGTACAGAATGGCTGAGTTTGGAAGCAACCTCTGGAGACCATCTAGTCCAAACCCCTTGTTCAAAGCAGGGTCAATAAGAGTTAGGGCTGTCTCCCACCGGGTTTTGAGTATCTCCAAGACGGAGACTCCATAATCTCTCCAGGCATCCTGCTCCGGTGCCTGACTACCCTCACAGTAAAAATTTTCTCATGTTTAAATGGAATTTCTTGTATTTCAGTTTGTTCCCACTGCATCTAGCCATTTCACTCTGCACCACTGAGAAAAGTCTGAGCCCAACCTAGAGAATTCAGAAATTTTATGATAAACAATACTGATTTTCTTATTTTTGAGGTCATCACCAAGGCATGCTGCCTTTTCAATATCTTTCTTCTCATTTTTTTTAAAGAATACGTGCCCCAGACACTGAAAGGCAAAACAGTTAGATGAAAATGTGTTTGACTTGTTAAGAAGTAAAACTATTTCTGATGCGAAGATTTGGTCAAGACATTTACATATGTGACTTGCAGGTCAAAAAAATAAGCATAAATCTCAACACTGAAGTAACTGAATTAGATATGATAAAGCAGTCTTGATCTTGAATTTCTGAGTGAAAATCTTCATGTCCTACTTTTTCAATAGCAATAAAATAAGACTATAAAACTGCATAAAAATACAAGAGATGAAAATTTGGAAATGGTTAGACTGAAAATTGTATATATAGCCACAGGTCAATCAGACTATTACTTTTTTGTCAGAGGTTACAGTCTGTCAGTAAGAGCCTATTTATCAGAGATTATAGACAATCAGGTACAACTAAGTTTTGAAAGCTTCTCAGTGAGACAGGTCTTCACAGAGAAAGGAAGACAGTAGAGTATCAGTATGAATCTCTTAGACATACACTCAATTGTTATATCTAAATGTTGTAGACTGTGATACTTGGTTCACACAGACTGTTGCATTCTGGGAAAACAGTAACTGCATATGGAAAGCTCCTTTATATATCGAGTAGATACAAGTGAAGAAAAAGATGAAGGAGGAGTCCTGGCTAAGAAAACTTAAGACCTGCTAGTAGGCTAAATTAGAGTGTATAACAATTTCTTTTTTAAAATGTTGCTTTTTTCTGTATTTTCTATTTCTTTTTTTTATTTCAATATTCAACAAAAGATACAGGTTCACATACAATACAGATGAATTACATAGGAAAGTTTCAAAAGAGGAAACTGATTTCAAAGCTTTCCCTTTTTGTTGCATATAAATATAGATAGATACAGTTATCTGATAAGAATTTTGCTAGTAAAAGTACTCATGTAGGCAGGTACACCTTGAGTGCATTATTCATAGTAATTTTTTTCAAAATGAGTTATCAGGCTATTGGTTATATCAGCCTCTAAGCAAGTGTATTTACTGTGCTTGAGCCATGCCAATGAACATGTATCATTCAGCTGAATGAATCTTATATCTGAGCAATTAATGAACAATTAATTTGAACAGTGAACTTTGATAATTCTGACACTATATTTTGTCAGACAAATTAGAAATCAGAGGACTTTCACATTTCAAGGAAAATGTCTTTACTCTGTTACTTGTGTTAACACTTCTGATACCGTTTTCCTTCTGCAATGCCTTTACCAGTTGGGTTTCTACAGGAATATACCAGGTGCAATAGCTTCTTCCCTATTCTTGCTAGTCCTCCATCTTGAAAAAAGTGGAACAGTAAATAATATAGGTGATAGCTATTTTTTTTTACACTACCTGAGAATTCCTCACAAGAACAGCATTTTAAGTGCATAATTTGTGGTTCTGTAATGTCTCTTTTGCACTGCTTAAATAAAGCAGGCTTAAGACTAAGTTCAACATTGGGCTCACTCAAATGATAATGAATTTACCCAGGCCTTGAACATGCACAGGGTCCCAAGCTTTAAGGACGTGATGCCACTAAACTCCTTTTGAACATGGACCAAAAGTCGTTCTTCAAAAAGATGCTAACCAAAAGTCAAGCTCCCTACTCTATTTGCAAATTCAGTCATAATTACATAATTTAATTGCAAAATAAAATCCTAATTATTTTTCTTATGTGCTTGATCAGAGCAGCTAAGAGAAATGGAGATGACCCTAATCCTTGTTCTTTCTCAACATAATGACTTGTTAAAGTCAGACTTGTGTAAATCAGCTGAGGACAGTGGTATTATTTAGGTAACTCTTACATCTTACACAGATGTGGAAAACTTCTCACATAACTTGAAAAGATCAAAAGTTCAATAGAATGAATCTCATCTGAACAGCATACACCTAAGTGAGGAATAAGTATGGAATCCAGAAATGCATTTTCAGGCAAAAATTCTACAGAGCTGACTTATGAAAACTATGAAACTATGAAAGCTACAGAAGTATGAAGTATGAATTCCCTATATCACAGTAAACATATGGTAAGGGACTTATCTCATAGAAAGTAATGTTTTTAGGTATGTGATTCAGTGACTCCATGACTCAGGTGCAGTACACTGATTTTGTGTCTGGTACAGAGGACGTAAGATCCTTGGACATCTATTAGACTGAACGCAGCTATGCTTTGATAAGCTTTAAAACAAACCCTCATGTTTAATGCAGTTTATATTTTTTCTAATTTACGGAACAGTTTTCAAGGTTGCAAAGTTATATTGGGCAGTGTGATTAAAAAAATGCAACTCTACAACCTAAAAAAAATATGTTGACTTGCTGAGAAATTTATTAAGATGTACTAAATATGTTTTCAACAACATTGCTATGAAAATATAACAGTATGGTAATACTTCAGCAAGTCTTTTGGACACACCACTTCAAAAATACTTTTTCCATTATAAATCCTTTACAAAATACATCTGTGTGTGTGTTGTCTTTCCTCATGACAGTGTTTTCTCCCCACATTTTCATTTACATTGTTCCTTTTTCACTTAGTGTAAAAAAAGGTATAAAATATATATGATACATCACTGATAACTGTGACAATCCTAAATAGCTATTTAGCATGTATGCATGTATTTGTGTTACAAGAGATTAAAAAACATCTTTTGTCCTTGAAAGAAAATTATGTGCAAAGACTGGAACAATGGAATTTATTTGTTTTAATTTGCAATAAAATTTTCAACACCCATCTAATTGCCTTTTCTGATTTCATATCCCAGGGGTCTCAAGCCACCAGCTGAGAAACACTGCCTTAGGGAGAAATGCACTGAGAAGGAGAGAATGTTTTTGCGCTAACGGAACACAATGAAATAGTTCCATCAAGGTTGCTATTGACAAAAAATGTAGATTCGGGGTTTCCATTTCAATAAAATGTTTAAACTTCAGGAAATTCTTTCAATCTAAGGAATAAAAAATAAATTGTCAGAAAATAGATACACTAACATGTAAACTGAAGATTTTTCAATTTTGGTTCAAAGCAAAATGTTGTTTAAAAATTGTACTTTGTTTCCTCTTTTAAAACTAGAACACTGGAAGCCTCATTTCAGAGAAGAGAGGGGAGGAATCATTCAGTTTAACTTCAAAATATTGACTTTAGAGATCAACAGAATCTTTGAAGATGTGCATTATAGCACAATGTTTGAATAATTTGAAATATCCAAAATTAAATTAATCAAGTGTTTGCATAGCTCTTAGATTCAGAGTTCTTCTTAAATCTTTGGCAAGTCATTCCTTGTGTATAAATTTGCTGTCTTTAAAGGCAGATGCTCTTTTTAGTGTTTACACTACCATATCTCCAACAAAGGACTAATATAGATGAACCACACTATAATAATTTAATTCATATTAAGTAATAGTTTATTTCAAAATAATCAGAGTAATTTCAGTGCTGCTACTCAGTTTTTGATATGTAGAATTATTCCGTGTTAGTAAGTACAGTTCAAAATAACAAGACTTCAGCTATCATGTTTCCATAAAAAGAAACAGCAAACCACAAACTTTACTTAACTGTATTTGTATGTAAAATAAAATAAAACTTTTAATGCATCCAAAGTACCAGAATTTGGACTGATGTGAACTGCAAGATCTTTGCAAAAATATTAGTATGTTAGTTTTCAAAGTACATGCTTCAGAATTGTATATAAAACTGTTTCCATATCAATCCACATGATTAATTTTCTGTTTTTTCTGATTTCTTTATCTTTTCATGTGGATTTTTTTTTGTTGTTTAATTATTTTTTTTTAGCACCTGAAGTCTATTTCAGACACCAGATAAGCAGTTTCATAAATTCAGTTTTAGAAGATTAAAAAAAAAATCTATTTTTTTCCCTATCTTTCACAGAGAAAAATGTAATGCTGTTACCTCAGGAGAAGGTAGTTGAGACACCGCTGTACCATCAATTGTTGAAGTAAGAAGTTTGTCACCTAGAATACTTTCTAAATAGTCTGCCATTACTTCCTGTTGCTTAGGGCTGCAGTGGTTCTCCAAAGATAGTACAACTGGATACTCAGATGTCTGGAAATATAATTTAAAGGTTGTTATTATTAATAAATAAAAAGAGGACTACTTGATTTCCCCAAATATCTTACAAAAGTCCCCTTAGTAATCTGTATTTTCCTTTGTTTTTAAAACTTTCAGAAAATAGGTCAGTTGTTTCAGGTTAGTAACAAAATAAAAAATCCTCACAATATTTATGGAAAAGAGAAAACAACTGAAGAAGAGAAAAAAACCTGCATCCTCAAGAAGTTAACAGGGGTTAAAACAGGGCTAGATATATACAGAGATTTAAAAAAAAAACAACTAGGGAAATCAAATTAAGATCAGTTAAGAAGGAGACAGTGCTTTGTTAGAAAAAACAGGTAATATCTGTGCTGACCATTGGAAGGCACATATTGATGTGTATTTGTCAAATAATCCATAGAAAATAATTTGTCAAAGACATTTAACATACTGATTAATGTTGGATGTGAAGAAAGTAGAGAGAAAATAAATATTAAATCAGTCAAAAATCAGGCTGATTCAGTTACACAGGGAAGAGAATAACCTGGAAGAAAAAGCAGAATTTCTCACTGAGATAATGGCTCAGCTGATACACAGAGCTTCTAAAGAATGATGCGTTGGCTATTGTGTGCCTTAAACAGAGGCTCTCAACAAATTAATTTACAAAAAATGGAGAGGAATTAGTCATCTGCCAAAAAAGAAGAATAGGCTGAAACCTTCCAGTCACATTAAAGCATAAAAATTTAGGTTAATTTCAAAGGAGACTAAAACATTCTGAATTCTAAAAACATCAGTGTTGACCATTTTGGTGTTTTTCAAAATTAATCTAATCATCTCTTCAGACCTAACACCTGGTCTTTTTTTTGCACGTAAAGGTTATACCACAACTGCTCTGAAATTTTGTTGACTAAGTCATACCAACAGGGAATTATCACATTGGGTATATAAATTTTTCAGAAATAATGACTAAGTTTTGTGAAAAATAATTTCAATAAAGGGAAATAAGGGAAAACAAAAATAGGAAACAAAATTAATGTTATTATCATATACCTTTAGCAATAACTTTAAAGCTTTAACACAATCATGTACCTTTAAATTTACATCTGACATTTTTTAGTGATAGATCCTTTAGTGGCTGGCATTTATTTTAAAGGACAATGTAAAAAACAGTGATAAACAAGGCAAAACTGGTTCTCAGCTAAATATAAATTGTAGCTACCAGTTTACTGTAAATTACACAGATTTTAAATACTTATGTTTTGTGGGGGAGAGTGTTTCTTTTGTGTACAGAATTTCCTCCATTGCTTACATAGTTCTGTTATGAAAAGAGAGAATTGTTTTTGGTTTGTTTTTAAAAGGTAAAATCAGATTCTAAAATTACAATTGACAAATTAAACCAGGATTAAATGTCTTTTGCTTTAATTTATGATGGATTTTAATTGACTACATGTCAAGTTGACAGTATCCTTAAAATTTGCTCACAAATCATTGCCTTCACATGAACAAGCTATGCATATTTTTTTATAATATGACAATCTTTTCTTGGGACTGCTTACACCTTACTCATCACAGTACTCAAGCAAGACAGGTGAAACATGGGGACTCAAGTGAAAATTTGATGATAGCTCAAATGAGACATCCACTTAGACTGTGTAAATAAATCTCATAAGTCTTCAGTAATACTGGTGGTTACTAAAAACAAATACTCTCAATAAAATCTTTGCTTGGACAGGATCTAAGCTGTCAACTTTAATGGGAAGTACTATTTTATGTGTACCCTGTCTTTACACTTTTCCGCTGAGTATTGGCTATAGTCCACTAGTAGAAGAAGTCCTTAGCCTGGGTAGACAGCTGGTACAAACCATTACCCATTATTGTGATTTTATAATTTTATTGTAACTTGTGCCTGTTAAATGAAGTTTGTATTATAGTTATGTACAATATGCTCTGTATTAGCAAAAACAGGTGAGCTATATCTAATGGGTTGTGAAGAACAGTGAAACAAGACCATATTTTTTTTCACTATCTTTTAAAATTGGAGACCGATTAAATTTTATATAGAAATCAGAATAGAAAAAACTATAGCTTTTCTTACCTCTGAGAAGGCTATAACTTTATGCATATAAAAATCCATATAAATGTATAATCATAGGTGTATATATTCGCACACATAATGCTGCCATGAATACAAGACTTATCTTAGTAATCATTCAGGACTTTATTTGAGCAGGAGTTTTACGAGAAACCTATACTGAGGCAGTGCTAAAAGCACTCCAGGTTTTGCTGCTTTGCCAGAGATAGGCGGAAGGGACATTGCCCCAGTGAGTTGTCTGACAAAAAGACAGCAGAAGATGGTAACATTTATTAGGCCTTGAATTCAAAATAAAAAGAGAGGAAATGGAAAACAGAGTAAGTGTCAAGCTCAGTCATAATCTAACATTTTTCTCAATTTTGTAAATTCAAGTGTAGGTTGTAAGACAGACTGATAGCAACAGAATAAGTAAAGAGAAAAGATATAAAGGAGTAAAACAACAGACTGATTCTGAAGCCTTGTTAACTTTATATTCAGTCCCTGCTTAAATGACTTCAGGTGAGAATTCCACCTAACAAGCTGACTAAGATCTTCTGAATTCCTTGCACCAATTTTAGTTTATAATCATTATCAGCAAAGTATATTTACCATTCCTTACATAAAATAATTTAAAAAAAAAAATCATATAAAAATAGATAGCACAATTTTCCTATAATTCAACAATGCCCACTGCCACAAGCACTGTCTCTGTTTCATATTTTCTTACCCTGGAGAATCGCTGACAACAACCATGTCCCTGAGCTTTGTAAAAGCCACTATCACATTTTAAACAACATATATATAAATGTATATATACATACCATAAACGCATACTTGTCTACCACACGAATTACAGAACAAAATGAAATTTTGCTCGTTAATGTGTGACCATGATACACAACAGGTTCATTGTTCGAGCCATCCCAGCAGTCAATTTCCAGGCAACGACATCCTTTTAAAAGAGCACTTCAAAAGAACAAGAGGAACAATTTTACCATCAAAAGAAAGATACCACATTTTCTTATACAAATCACTGTATTTCTGATTACAAGCACATTGAGCAATTACAGAAAACCCTACTTTTTTCATCACAAAAGAAAAGAAAACCTATAGAATTATACAGATATGAGACAGTTATAGTTTCTGTTGTTTATCTTAGACATGTTGGGTAATGAACTTTATTAGAGCATTAAGGAGTAAGATGGGTTATCTGAATAACTTTCATTAAGAGATTAAATATGAGGATCAAAGATTTAAATAAAAGAATTTTGGAATGATGGCAAATTGTTGCTTAAAACAGAAGAAGAAATGTTTTAAAGGACCTTTTTATTACTATTTCAGGATTTGTCTGCAAGTTTGAGAATCATTATGCTTAAAAATAACAGCATCACACCTACAGAATCAGGTTCTGCTTGGTCTTTACATAATTCAGTTTTTCTTCTCCCACCTTATTTCGCAGAGGGCATGCTAAAGTTTCTCAGATGCCTTAAATTTACTCTGTTTTAATTTTTAATATGTTAATAGCATCCCTTAAAGGTCTTAGCTTTCTAATATTTGGCTTGTTACTAATTTAAACATTTCTTGCAGACTATTTTACCAATTACCAAACTGTCTTTTACGTGAAGCACTTGATATGCTACCAACATCTCAAAGATGCTTCTTACTTATTTTAGCATTTTATATTTTCCTTGCACAAAAAGTAGGTAAAGACTAAGCGAGGTGGTTTTATACCCTCTCTGCAATTACTTTAAGTAATGCAGTATTTATGTCATATAATTGTAAATACTGTTAGTAATAAACTCACTAGTGTTTCTGATGGTTGCAAGCCATTATAGAATATTCAGAGAACAACCAAACCAAAAAAGTTCAGACAGATGGTGGTTCCAACTGCTTTCACTTCACTAAAGTAGTGCAAAGTAATAGGAATGCTGGACACCTGTCTTCCAAATTCTTCATACTTTCTATCCCCCTCTGTATTGCCTTTATTACATAACCCATTTCCTCTCTCCCTGGTCATTTCTTCTAAGTGTGTCTTGGCAATAAGGCATCCTGGTTTCCTTGTCCTCTTGGAGTTATATGCTGCACATTCAAAACTGAAGTTTCTTCATCCTCCTGGCTACGATAGTGCTCATATTTTGTTGTTGTTTCAAAACTGACTGCGTTGCAACATACACTGATCACAGATATCCTTGACATACTCCACCATACTGTGCCCTTAAATTCTGTACATTGATCAGATTAGAGTTTGCCAAGGAATTTTATGTTTTTTTCAGGGAGTTATTTAGTTTTGCGTGGATGTTGAGATTAAAAACTGATTTAATCATATACTGTGCAGCATACTATAGATTTCATTTGCTGCGAGGTAGATTTTTTGAGATGTAAGTGAAAAAAGAGATTGTTTCCAGACAATGAACAGATGGTTTGGCAAATATATTGAAAAGTGTACACACAAAATAAAATACCACTCTCACATTTTCTGCTTGTATCCATGAAGGTTTTGCTCCTTATTGCCAAGCAGGATTACATGTGACCTAGTATTCATTTTAAAAAAGCCAAAGAATATTTAAAATATTGAAAAATAATGTCTAAATACCTGGTATATCCCCATAAATCACTGGGCCCTATTAGTTGGTCAGATACCAAGTAGGTGTTGTGAGAAGATGAAATAAAATAGTCACATAATGGGTGGTTCATATCTTGGTAGATGGTCCTGTGACTGCTTTTAAATATCGAACAGTCTTCTGAGCTCATGTACCTTACAAATCCTTCAAATGACAGCTGCCTTCTTCTCCTCACTAAACAAAAAAGAAAGCAAAAAAATTATAGTGTGAAGCTAAACTGATGGTTACGTCTGTGTACTTTCCATAATTTTAATAGCCAATTCTGAACATTGCTAAAGGTTATACAGCCTAACACTTTCCTGTATTTTTAAAATTCATAACAAACAATATAAACACAAACATCAGATGTATGCAATTGTGGAGCTAAATTGCTGTGGTTCAAAATTATGAGAGGAAATAAATGTGTTATGACATTTTTATTCTTCTGTGGACAAAAGTAAGAGTTTGCAGTAGTCTTAATTAAATGTAAGGGAAAATATTTGTTGTTTGGTTTTGGAAAGTATATATATATACACAAAGAGAATGTTTTCTCTGTAGAAAGAACAGGAATTGTCCTCCAAAATGTCAATTGGATACTGTCAAAATAATCTTGCAGAAACTATGACTCCTAGCACCAAATATCTTCCTCAGTGGTGGAAAACTCCAAATAAACACTGATGAAATAATGTTTAAATTAAAAGTATTTGAAATAAAAATAGCATCTTAACAAAATAAATGACTTTCCACAAAGATGAATTGCAAATCAAGCTTATTACATTACTGCATCTATAACAAAATGTGCTAATTGCCTCCAGACCAATGATAGTCATCCAACTTGTTTTGTTTTTAACTGATTTAATGGCAAACAGGTCCATTATACTGCCAACTGCTGCTCCAATGTCATGCTTCAAATATAATAATTTTGCAAATTATATAATCTCAGAAGTCAGCTTCGCTTCAAAACATAACCTTGCCTGAATTAGTCAGGGATTTTGCCCAGTTCTGGCTCTAAAATAACCTTATTATTGTCACCATGTTAGCTTAGTGATAATTACACAGTAAGTAATCCAAGATTATTTTCTATTAACAATAACTTCAAGAGGTTAACGTATACAAACATTTGACTAAAAAAACCACAAACCACTAAACAGAACTATATCCCAAAACACTTCTCTTGACCTGTTAATTCTCAATAGAGCTATAAGAATCACAATTTACAGGTTAGAATTGCAATTATCAGTCCTCAGTATGTGTACAGGCTGAAAGTTTTCTCTCTGAAAGAGCAGTTATGGAAGTCATTCTGGTGATGGTAACACAAAGAAAATAATTAATTCTAAATTAATATTTCTAGATTCTAGTTTTTTGAACTAGAAAACTTTGAAATGTTTTAAAATGCTAAACAGAAATAGAAAATAAGGATGAAGGCCCTCCAGACATCATACATGCATACACTGTTGTCCTTAACCATACAAATGTTATTTCTACCAGAAGTCTCTTATTCTTAAAGACTTCCATTGATGAAGACTCCACAGACATTCTAGCAATCCCATTTCAGCACCTAAGTAATCTACTGTTAGAAAGTTTTCCATATTGTTTACCCTGAAACTTCCTTGCTGTCCAAACTATTTGCGTTTTTTGTACTATTTCTCTCTCTTTTTTTCACAGTCTTATACACATATGAAGACTGTTACTACTTTTCCTCTTATTCCACTGCTTTCCAGAAAAAATAAATCTAATTCATCTTTCTGTTTATGTTAGGTTTTTTTAGCCTTCTGATAATTCTCATTGTTCTACAACTCTTTCCGTCTGGAGAGCTTCCTTCTTAATGTTTGATGCCCTAAATGGAATGTAGTGTTTCTCCTTATTGAACTTCATCCTTCTTTTCTATATCATCAATTTGCCGAGATCAATTGGACTTGTTCCCTACTATACTTGAAGTTCTGGTGTGAAATTTAAAAATTAATAAAATTAATTTCTATTCCATCATACAACTTATCAATGACATAATTGAAGTCTGGATCCCAACACAGTGCTCAGTGAAACTGTAGATTGATGTAGCTTTTCATTTTGTCTCTATGTCATTGATGACTGTCTTCTCAGAGCAATTTTCTAATAAGTTGCTTAGTGCTGTTACTCTTTCACAGAAGAAAACCAGATACTCTTTCTTCATGGAATGTCCTGACAGACTGTTACTCATCCTCACCATCCTAAAGGTAATTGCATATTCATTATTTGTTCCTGTTTTTTTCTGGTAACTGACAGGTGCTTAGTTCCCTGGATATTCCCTTTCTAAAATAGATATTACATTTGATCTTTCCCAGTCTTTCAATTTATTATCCACTCTCCACATTTTTTAAGGTAACCTGTGTTAGCTAAGCTTATTACAGTCAATTTTCTGAGAACTTGGATTTGTCAACCTGTCTTCACTGCTCTGATTCAGTCATTTAAGCATGTCCTACCCTGTTTTTTCCATATTGTTGGCTGATATCTTACTCTGGTTTAATTAATAATATTAGCCACCTGGTTGTACTTAGGTAGTGCATCGAGAATTTCCTTGGTTTTTCCTTTAAGTAATATATTTGCAGAATAACTTATTGTTATCCTGATGACTCTTGATAGTTGTATCTTTTTTAGTATCTTGACTTTTTTGATTTATCCATATGCACGCTATATTGGTTTATTCTTGTAGCAGTAGGGTTACATTTATACTTTCTGGGTCTTTAAAAAATGTTTTGTATTTTTTTATGTGTTGCTCAAAACAGAATACATTCATCCAGTATGCTTTATCTATAATGAATTACACGAACTGTAGATTTAATTTCTTTCTTGAAGAGAGGGCTTTTCATCAATAGTATCTGGTTTTCGTTTCTGATTGATTAATTTATTTTTCATACTCTATACGTTTCCCTGTGTAATTGTAAATTGGGCCAGTAACTCATTTTTTTTTAATTATTTTTTTATTTTTTTATTTAGTAACTGCTCTGACATGTTTGGGGTTTGTTTACATTTCTCTTTTAAATTAGTGGAAAATACTGACCTTCAAAAGTTTTGCTTATTTTCCACATTGCTTTTGATGCTTTCCTGGCTGCTCTTGTCATTGATAAAAGACAGCTACAGTGTTCTCAAGATAACTTATTTTCAAATAAATATGCTCATGACCATAATCCCCTAAAAGTGAAAACATTATAAAGTAAATTTGTGTTACCTTGTTAGCCAACAGGTAAGGTCTTTAACTTCAGTAAAATGTTCAGCTCATGTCTCTAATCAATGGATGAAAAATATTTCATATTTTTATACAGTTTATTACAGGCCATTGCATTACATTGGCTTATCATTTTTTTCCTCAGGGATCTGTAGCTGCTATCCTTGAACTGCATACAACTGAAGTCACCATCAAGTTCCTGGAGAACTACCGAAATTCTATCTGTAAGCAGGAAGAGAGTGACTTTGCACTAACAGTTGTGGCAGCATATGCAGTTCTGTGAATTGAGATATGCAAAAGAGCATCACATGAGCATAAATAGCATACCAGCTGCTAAAATAAATTTTCAGAGATATGATGTTTGGTAGAAGATATTATAGTTTTTAGAGTTTAAGATAAAGGTAGGCTTAATTTTTTACTATTGCTACTGTTCCTTCACCCTTCTCTTACTAGTGGAGAAAACCTATTGGGTTTCTTTAGAACTTTCTCTTATTTTTGTCTGATGAAGGTACCAAAACTAGTTAGAAATGGAAGGCAGCAATTTTTAAGTTCCGAGAAATAGCACAGTCATACTGTTTTCTGACCATTTATAGATATTTGCTGCTTCTACATTAAAAAGAAATGGGAATTCAACTCCATAACAATTCTGCAGTGACAAGATACTTTCATCAAGGCCTCACATTTCTTCCCAAGAGGAACCTTAGTCTTTTTCTCCGTTAGGATCCTTTATCAGTAGTTAGTCTACACACATATCCATTTGGTGTAAAAAAAAAAGACAAAGCAAGAAAAGATTTCTGTCTTCTTGTAGCTTCTTGTTTACAAAGTTCAATGTTTTTTTCTTGCCCTCCCCTTTTGGATAGTCTGGAATACAGTTTATTAATATTTTTTTCCCAACCTAATTTTAAAAAAAAAAAGTTTTCCCAATTCCTTCAGTTAAGGTAAATTCCAGATCTGCCATGTACACAAATACTGCCATATCAGAGAGGAATTACAGATATGACCCTAGTATTTGAAAGACTTGGATTACATTATATGACTGTGCTTTTTAGAGTTTATTGCATTCTGCTTTCTTATTTGTCTTGGAGCTTCTTTGAAAGTATTTTTTCTTTCTTTATGGGAAGAAAAAATGAATGTTTTTGTAAGATGCCTGCTGCCTTGAAAGGACTGAGGGCTGTAGAGGATCCATGCTGAAGCAGTTGAAACAAGTAAGAAGGAAAGAGTAGCAAAAGAAAAGTGTGAGAAAGGTGGAGCAGCAGAAAGGAATCAGTGTGCACTGACCACAGCCTCCTGCAACACCTGTCTCCTCACTGAAGGGACTGACTACAGCCTGCAGCAATGACAAAGTGGGAGAAGTGCCTGGACTGAAGTGGAGACTAGGAATTGGGGAGCAGAGGAACCTGAACTGAAGTTCAGCCTGGGAAACAGGGAGAAAAGTGTTTCCCTGTATTTAATGTGTGTGATCTTTGTTTCTTAATAGCTGAATTAGCAATTAAATGTTTATGTTACTTGGCCACTAGAGATATTGAAATGGGTACAAATATGTCTGCTGAGAACCTTAGGGGTGAACTCATGAGAAATACTTGCAATCAGAGGCAAAGGGTGTTATGTTGCTCTATTGGAAGAAAGAAGATTTCAATAATTGTTAAAAGTATCAAATAAAAATAGCCTCAAGGAAAAACATTGTCAGAAGGAATTTCATACTATGAAATTTGACTACTTCATGTCAGACTAAAACATTTTTACTGTAAGTGAACAGTAAAGACAGGAATATCTCCTTGGTTAAAGTGAGAATACAGTTGATGCTTTTCTACTCCGAGTTTACATTCTGGGGAGTCTATTTTCCACCTGACCCATACTTGTAAGCAATACTGGTGCATACTGGAATAAAGTATCTGTGTGAGCCACAATCTAGTTTTCTAAGGCCTTGTATCTCATGATCAATTATTCTCTTCTGATGAAAGCTTTTCTGAAACTGGATATTTACACTCTCTCACACATATGAGTTCTTGCGTCTCATAAATTCAGCTTCAGCTGTATTGAGATTGAGACTTTAAAGTCATATTTCTTATTGCATGTGGTTTTTTATGAAACCTGTAAGAATTCGACTGAGGCCTCTACCCTGTTAAATTTGGTATACGTTGGTCAATGGGATCAAAAATTCTCTCCTGCAAATGTGTGCTCTGCCGCTCTCACACACGCATGCACACACAAAAACAAGCTTAAAATAAAGTATATCCTAGGAATAAACTGAAGATGTTTTTTGGATTCACGAATCCATTCTGGATCAGATATACCAAGCTTACATTGTTATTCACAAAGTAAGCAAGTTTTTCAAGACAGGATTGTGGTTTTGACCTGGTTTTGTACTGCCTAGCAGGAAAATACAGAGTGAGGAGCAGAGTCTTTGAATGGCACTACACTGTAAATAATAGTGTGATACACCTTCTTAGCCTTATTGTGCCACTAATCCTACCCATATAAATATTGAATAATAAGTGATATTTTTTTTTAAATTACATATACATATCAAGCTTAAAAAAAAAATAAAGTGCATTTGGTTGGCATGTTTTCTTTCATCTCTTTTAATGACTCTATAGTTCTATTCAAAATTAGTAATAAAATGGAGAGATAATCAAATGCTTGTGTAGAACAAAATTGACATTTGGATGTTAGTAAGACACAACTGTCAGGTGTGAATCACATATTCACCCCTTTTATAATCAATTCCATAAAATGGTTCCTTCAGACAAAAATAAAAGTTTTAGCACACACAAACAACAAATCTGTTGATGGCATTTTGCCATCAAAAATCTAAATTGTACAATAAAAATTAAAGAGTAACGTATTCCATAATGTTCCTGAACTAACTAAAGTACCTTCAGAGAGTTAGTTCAGAGTTATCTGGCTCAATAGCATTGAAAAGTGTTCTCTCTCCACACACAAATGTTGGGGATGAACTAAATGTTATACGTTTAGTATAATAGTAGACTTATCCACGTTGTCTATAGAATTTGTCACTGTTTTCATATTAATCTTGACATACTAGTGCTATCAAGTTTATCAGATAATGGTTGTTACTATTAGGAAACCAGTCAATCAAAGGTCAAAATCTGCCCTTTTCCCTTTCTACAATACGTACGACAAGAATGGCAGAGGAGTCCAACAGATCATCCTGATGAAGAATATTCTATACCAAATTCAGAATGACAGTTACACAAAATGGTCTATCACAACACCATATGAATCAACTATCATGTCAATCATATCTGGAACTTTCCAATAAATATGCTTGAGTGCGAGTATTAGTTCACTCAAAGGAGCATGAACATTACAGCTATTATTTCATTCAGTAAGATTATTTCCAATTACAAGACAAATGATTTTATCACAGATGAAGAAACAAACAAGAATTTGGCTCAGCATCTGAAATTTAAACTAGACATTAAATTAAAACTATAGAAAACTTAGCTGATCTTTACAAACGTGTTTTCTAACTGACTAAAGAGTTATAAAACCTCTTTGTTTAACTCTTTTATAGCTATTAACATTCCATCAAAATAGATAACTCAAAACGAAGGAAACCTTTTAAACTGGTAACATATTTTATATAGTTACTTAGTAAACACATTAGTTTCCAAAAGATTAGAATATATTCAATAAAATATGTTCTGATTTGAAAGGCAACCTTAGAAAGTAATGGCATAAGGAATCAAAGGTTTTGTAGCTATTATTGGACTCTTAATGAAACACCAAATATCTTGCGTTTCTTGTTGAAAGAATGTTTCAGTTTCTTCTTCCCATCACACTGGAAATGATCAGCATAAATATTCCAAGGTTATTATCACAAAAGCAAGATATTCTCCTTCTTGGATTTATTTTTCTTAACCAGTTATCAATTCCACCACTTATCAAAGACTGGGAACCAAAAGAAACTAAGTTAAAAATATGAGATTCATATCCCACTGAACAAAGTAGCAGCTGCCAATAAAATGCAGTTAGCTCTGATTTCCTCTTCTTAGCTTAGTTGCAAATTTTGCTTCAAGTTATGTTCAGTGAAACTCAGCAGAAATATTACACCACAACTTGAAGCAGCCTTCAACAGCTGAAGTATACCCATATTACAGATTTAACAAGCCTTCATTCATCTCAGAGTTCTCATGATTCAGAAGATCTTCACCTGTGAAGATCTTACATAGTGCTGCTTCTGCAAGCAAGTCAAGGGGACATGTAAGTCTTCAGATTTGGGGGGAGGGGATGTGCATTAGCACTAAGTGACTCAAGTGAGAGAAGACAGTGTAATGAGCAAAGAAACAAAATGTCAGATAAGAACCTTAAGAAAAATAAAGTAAAAAATGGTTTGTTATGACCAATGATGAGTTGAAGAACAGAATATCTAGAAGGACAAAGGAAAAAGTTACATAAATGACAGAGAAGAGAGCAGAGAAAGGAGACCACCATGAAATTAAAAATTAAAAAAAAAAAAACCACACAGTGAGAAAAAAATAATAAATATATAAAAAGACAAGGGTTTTAAAGTAATGAATGTATGAGTTTTTTGCATAATGGTTTCAGAATGTTATTTTGATGAGTTTGAGCACTCATCAAAATATTACTGGAGTTTTTAGTTAAAAAAACTATGGCAACCCCACACAAACCCTTCCATGGCAGCTGAACAAAAAATAAATTGTGAGCTCTGTAGGCATGCGTGACTCAATAGGAAGAAGTCATTGGTTAGAAAAATACTTAGTCTGCAAAGTATTACTGAAATCTGGAAAAGCCCAGTTTGAACTATAGATTCTAGGCTGAATAGCCAGGGCTACCGGCTTAGATAACTTCCTTCTACTGCAACAAGAACAATGTCACGGATTCACTAAGAAAGAAGAAAAGTGAAATAGCATAAAAACAAAACTATAAAACTGCTAGTCAAAGTACAGGCAGGGTGCAAGGGAGGAATATAGAAACACTGCTCAACTATAGTGAAATGGTGTTTGGGAAAGCCAAAGCTCAACCAGAATTGAAACTGGCAGGAGATATCTGTGGCAACATAGAGCACTTTTACTGTTGCATTGGCTATGCTTTTAAAAAGGAGTAAGTGGGCCTGCTGTTGAATAGGGCAGGTGCTTTAGTGACTGCAAATACAGATAATGCTAAAGTACTCAGTGCTCTCTTTTTCCCAGTCTTCATCATGGACAACAGGTAATAGTTTTAAACTAAAAGAAGGTAGATTCAGACTAGATACAAGGAAGAAATTTTTTACAATGAGGGTGGTGAAACACTGGAATAGGTTGCCCAGAGAGGTGGTAGATGCCCCATCCATGGAAACATTCAAGGTCATGTTGGACGGAGCTCTGAGCAACCTGACCTAGTTGAAGATGTCCTTGCTCTTTGCAAGGGGGTTGGGCTAGATGACCTTAAAAGTCCCTTCCAACCCAAACTAATCTATGATTCTATGACTCTATGATTCTATGATTCAGTTCAGGGAGCTACAGGTTGGCCAGCCTCACTTCCATCCCTGGGAAAATCATGGTGCAAGAACTCTTGGAAGCCATTTCAGGGCACATGAAGGAGGCTGTGAAGCTCTGTCCTTAGGGGTTTTCAAGTTTTGACTGAAAAAAAAAGTCCTGAGAAACCTATTCTGAATTAATTGTTAACTTTGATTTCAGCAGAAAGCTAGAGTAGCTGCCCTCCTGAGATCCCTTTCCATCTGAAGAGTTCCATGATTCTGTGACAGAAGTCTGTGTTTAGAGACCTACTCTTAAAAGCTGATCAGAGAAGAAAATGGAAATGGAATTTCAGCTCGGGAGAGCATAAATAATTAATTATACCTTTAACCCCCATAACGTGGATAATGACATCAGTAGACACATGATGGGACAGACTGATAACCACACTCCATGCCTGCTGAAGATCCTGAGGATCCACCATGTTTGCTTCAATGCATCCCTGATATCATTATCAATCATATCCAGCTGAGGGCAACCAGAATGTAACTGTCTAAGGTTTCAGACTTTCTTAGTAAAGAAAAAGAGATATAACCTCCTCAGTAGATACATCTTTAGAAGTTGTTTTCCTCTGTGAAATCTCTGTTATTAGATTACTTCAACATTTAAATTTTCTGCTATATGACACTCAAATACAGACTTACCAAATGCAAAAAGTATGATACATGGAGAGCATTCTATTAAAATAAATTGTAGGTTTAAATAGTGCAAAATGGAAGCACTATATCACAGTCTGTACCACACGTTCTTTCCGTTTAAAAGATAAACTTTAAGTAAAAAGCTCTACTATATCAACAATGCTGTCACAATTAATGTGACTCCCAAGCACGACTAGAGCAATTTTGGTTGTAAAATATACTTTGAACTGCAGTGGGTTTAATTACACTTTACTGTGATTGTGAATCGCAGTATGGAGTAATTAAATCAAACTAAATTATGCAACAATAAATTCTGATGCATTCTAATCTTCAAAAATGCTGTCCTCAGTCTTCAGATTTTAATATGGAAAATTTAAAAAAAAATTCATTTTTACTGATTTAAATATGGTTGATTTCCTCTGAGAGAAATATCCTGTGCTGTACAGATCAGTTGTTAAAAAACCACAATTTCTATTCTTTTATTTTTGTAATCCAATATTTATATTCATCTAATGAATTAAGCAAAATAATTTTTAAACATTTAGCTAAACAAAATAATTTAGTCTTCCTAATAATGGTTGTTCACATGTTTCAGTGGGCATTAAAAAGATTTAGAGCTGTTTCTCTTAGCTCATATACTGTGTGAAAATTGTATTTTGTTTGAAGCAATCTGCAGGTAAGTTTTTGACCAGTCTGTTACAAAAATAAGTAAGAATGATGGATCTGCTAAGTAATATGCTATCACTGAGCAATATGCTGTGTAAATTTATTGTTTTATTAACAGTTTCTTGTATTATTACATTCAGAGTGTTTAAAGATCTGAATGCAAAAAAAAATAACATTTTGTACCAGTGCTTACAAAGATACTATACAACATACATAATTATTATATAATTGCTTATATTAGTTTTCTTTAAAATGTTAAATTTGCATAGTCAGATGAGTATTCAAAAATATAAACAGAGTCACTGACAAAAGCACAATAATAAGAGCTAGAAATCAAGTACCTAAACTATGCATACCTTCTTCAATGGGTTCATACTTCAAAATAATTTCCAAGGCAATTGATTCACAAGATTCAGTTTCATATTGCTCTTTTCTGAGAAATTCAGTGAGCTCATTGTCAGCTAGAATTTTGCCGTTTGCAGAGTAAGCACGGAAACGTTCATGAAATTCAGGTCTGTGTACAATAGTTCGATAAATTGCCCTGAAGTCTTCCATGTTAATCGTAGGTACTTTCCGTTTGTCAACCGTTTTCTGGAAAAAAACCAAAAACAAAAAATCAAATCAAACCAGTCAATACAAAGGTATGCAATGATACAAAGATGCACACAAAACACTCTATTATGACTGATAAGAATAAAGAAAACCTTAAGCAACAGTGACTGCAATGTATTATCAAAGTACATTCTTCTACTTATATATGCAAGTTTTAAACTTGACTTTGTGTGTTAAAATATTTTATACAAATTAAAATACCCCATATGACATAATTAGCATCTAAGTAATTGCAATAAATTTCTATCTAATGCATATGCAATATTAAAACACATTAAATAGGACCTCTAAAATATTATTGAGTAAAATAAATCCACAGCATAAAAATTATTGAGTGGAAAATACAGTTAATATAATACCTTTCCAACACCAATTCAAACCACAGTGTAAGTACTGTCACTTAAGTTTAAATACAAGACACAGAAAACAGTAATCTAAAAAACTAAGTAAGGATGACCAAATTATCATGAGAGCCAAGTCTTTCAACACATAAGGTAAGAAACTATTAAAAATTTGGAGACAAGGTACTTTATAATAACCTATGACATCATGTTCTATTCTTAACAAGCCAGAATGTTTAACTCAGATTAATTATTCACACTTTCAGAATTCTTAAACTGTAAGCTTGTTTTCATAGAGCTTACAAAATGTTAGCACATTAATTAATTTCAGTGTTTCAGTAAAAAGGCACTAGAAAAATCAGAAGGGCAAAAGAATTTGAATAGAATAATACTTTTTCACCATTTTTGCCATTTACCTTTTTCTCAGACTTAACAATTTTATTTATCCTTTAAAATTTTCTACATGAAATATATAATTGTGCTTATGAAATAGATGTTTCTAACAGTTTAGCTTGTATTATTCATAAAAGTTGACAAATTAAGATAAACTTTGAAAATTTACTAACAAAATTAGTCACAAAAATCATAAATAAATGGCAATTGATTATCACTGTAGGCTGATCAAAATTCGTAATTGTTGGCTCCTTACACTGAGACTACCAAAGAGGCTAAATTTCAGCATGTAATAACATGTCATTTACCATGGTTAGCAGAGCTTCCCCAAAAGTGTCCATAAACATAAAATGGCTTGTGAGCTCTGGATCTCTCTGATTAAGACTTTTGATTACTACTAAATTAGATTAGTTTTGAAGAAGCACTATAAAAACTAAAAGCCTAACAACATGTTACCAGCTTCTTCCTATGTGGTACAGTTCCTACTGAGAGACATCTGAGTAAGTTCAATAAAAGTAAGAATATAGTAGGTAACTAAAACAAGTACAAAAGTAGATTTCATGAGGAGTTCTAGTCAAAAAAATTTACAAATCAGTTCTTAAGTATTTGCTTTGAGTTTGTGAAAGACAATTGTAACTATCTGTTTTAACAAAAAATCACCAGCAAGAAAATAATTCAATACAAATGCTAATAATATGCATTTTGTTACTGCTTGGTAAATCCCACATCTAAGGTTGATATGCTCAATCTAATTTTCAACATTTTTAAGAAAACAGCAAATTTACTCATAACTGTTAAACAGAAAAATAAAACATCAGTTTATTTTGGAATTAAACAATCTATCAGGACTTGAGACATGTTTGCTTCAGTACTGGCACAAAGTGAAGGTGGTCAAAAAATTACATTTTCTATCTCAGTTGCCTCTTGATGAAATACAGGCAATAATATTACACAGGGGAGATTTCAAACTGAAGTTATGAAAATCATGTAAATATAAAAAAAAAAGACTGTTATAAAATTTTAGTTGGTAGATTTTTATTGTTCTAATTTTTATTAATGCACATCAAATCTTTGCTATTCAGAAAAAGACATATCTTGACAAGGACAGGCTTGAGAGGAAATATATGAAAATGTATTATTCCTTAATTCTTAATGTTCATAATTCTGGTATTGCTCAAAGGAGAACTATGGTAAAATAAATTCAACGTGAATAGACAAGGAAAAAAGCAGATTATTTTTTAAAAATTATGTTTTCTATAACATTGATTTTGTCATGTATAACCACTCAATTGACTTCTACAAACAACTAGATCAGACTGTTGAGTATATTATATTGTTAAATATTAACTAGGTCAGACTTGTCTATGCAGGCCTATTCCTCAAATAATTACTCTCTTCTCTACTCACAGTTGATCATTTCTCTTCAATTTCTGTCAGAAAGTAAAACTGGTGGAAAATATAGGAAACAATGAGAAATAGTTTCAAGTTCTCGTGAGATTCTCAAGGTTGACAATTCTCTCAATGTGCAAGTTCAAAAACCCCTGGCAGCCACTTCAGTAAGAGTTGAGTTCATGCTGCCAGTTTTACCTTGGCTTGACAAGGCAGAGAACAGTGAGAGATGAACAGGATAGAGTGAGGAAATCTTAATGTCTTCCTTCTGCCTGCCTGGCTGCCTGTCAGTATGAAGTGACCTAAAAGTTTCTAACTTGCCATAGTTAATTAATATAATCATACAATGGTTAGGTTTGGAAGGGACCTTAAAGATCATCGAGTTCCAACCTCCCTGCCAGGGGCAGGGACACCCTCCACTAGACCAGGTTGCTCAAAGCCTCATCCAGCACGGCCTGGAATACCTCCAGGGATGGGGCATTCACAACTTCTCTGGGCAACCTGTTCCAGTGCCTCACCACCCTCACAAAATATTTATTCCTAATATCTAATGTAAATCTACCATCTTTCACCTTAAAACGACCATCCCTCATCCTTTTGCTACACTCCCTGATAAAGAGTTCCTCCTCATCTCTCAGGTAAGCTCCCTTTAAGGACCGGAAGGCTGTTGTAAGTTCTCACTGGAGCCTCCTCTTCTCTAGGCTAAACAAGACCAACTCTCTCACACTGTCCTCATGGGGGATGTGCTCCAGCCCTCTGATCATTTTTGTGGCCCTTCTCTGGACCCGCTTGAATTGGGACAGAATCAGCCATCTGCTTAACAAAATTCTCAAAGAAATCACATATATATCTATCCACTTGGCCTAATTTCCTTATGAAAACTTCTTTACCAAACGGCTATTTTTGGTAAAAAAATTAACTAAAAGGAAAAATCATACATCTTTTGAGTAATTACTTGACAAGACCTGAAGAACAGTAAAACCCAATATGTCCAAAGGTGCCTCAGTTTTGCAGTATTTGCTTAGTGGGACTGCATCCACTTGATGGTAGTTTGCTTGCCAATATTAAATAAACTCATTAGTAAGTCTAGTTTCTAGCTATATCATGTAACCTTCATAGAAATCTCTTAAATATTGCCATATTTCAAGGCCACATCCTTTCCCAGGGGTTAGAATGCAATTCCCATCCATTCAAGCACACCTCTTAAACACTTCAAAGGAGAGGTACAGTGGTAAATTGTATGAACAATCTATGTTGACTTGAAGCCTGAGAAGACGGGACAACTCCGTATTGCCCTCTTGGCAAAAGGATTTTTAGGAAGTCACTTTAATGGCTCTGCCCAGCATCAGACAGGCATGTCTGGGCTCGTTAGCTTGATCACAGAAGCAGTTGGATGGGATGAAACCAGAATATTTTCAATTTTTTTCAAGGGAGGCCTTGTTACAAAAAAGTTGGGAATCGAGACCTACTTATTTTCCATCACTCCATGCTGTTTTGGTGTGGTGAAGGGATGGTGGTAATGCAACCACTCAGTTATCTATTTTACACAGAAACAAAATACCTGAACTAGGTAAATTATTTGTTGATTTTGTATACCCTACTGGCATGAAATTCACTTCTCTTTTAAAAGTCAGCAAATACAGGCACTTATGTAACTGGACTTCTAAATGTATTTAATTGCTTGATCTACATATTCCTTACCTTGAAAACATGTTTTACATGTGCAAAATCAAAAGGCATTTGTAGTTTTTCAAGTAGCTTCATTGTGCTGTCTAAATCAATCTTCCCATTCCTGAACTCATTCTGAATGATGGACAAAAACCATGTAGGAGATATCAGGTTAAGAAAAATCCTGTCTCAAGTCATTGGCTTTTAATAGAGGGAGGAAGGAGAGAAGTTTAATTTTTTGGAACTTAAAGAGCTTGCATTTCTCATACTCTAGATAATCCTTGTCTTCTTATTTCTGACAAGACAGCAGATTCTGAGGCACGCAGGAAGACATTTTTGCTCCACACTCAGAGACTGTGAGGGCAAAGGTGACAAAAAGGGCCAGAGAAAGAGAAGGGGAGGGTGGGAAGGAAAACAAGGGGTGGTCAGGGTGAAGAAAGGGGTGCTATAAGAGGAGGGAAATGTGGGGAGGCTGAGGGGATTCAGCAGCTGCGGGGAATGGCAGGAAGAGAGAGGAGTGCCAACAACAAGCAGCAACGAGGTGAGGATGCCCAGCATGGAGCCCACCCAACCAAGCTCAGCTGGCCCCGGCCAGACCAGGCCCTCCCCTGTCACCCAGCTAGGGGGTCCTACATGTGCATAGGCCGGGCC
>NW_010131577.1:16725-17716 GCF_000699245.1 Pterocles gutturalis | reverse complement strand
AGGAGAGGAGAGAAGAGGAGAGGAGAGGACATAGATCAGGAGGAGGATATCTGTTCTCCTCCATGGTGGCTCTGCATCGCCTGCTCCAGTCTCTTCACTGTGGTGGTGTTGGCAGCATTTGGCAGGACATCACCTTGGTCTACTCCAGTTCCCAGCAGGACCCTTTTTTTTTTCACCCCCATTCCCTTGCTGGGACACCTGGCACCTTCTCGGCACAGCCCTCACGCTCAGCCCCCCACCAGCACTACCCCAGTGCCACTGTGATGTCACAAACTGCAGGCCCCCAGTGCAGGCCCCTTCCCACCACCATCTTGTGCCTTTTTCCTTCAGCCTTCCACTCACCTGCTGTCTCCCGCCCTTTGGACAACCCTCACCCTCAACATGTGTGCGAGGCAGGAGCTGCGTGAGCCGGAGAAGGTGTCCCTCATTTCCAGCCTGCTGCGGCAGTCCCCTCCTGGGGAGTTCAGACAGGTCGTCCAAGATCTCTCTGCTTTGGTCCAAGACGACAAGCTGGTGAGGCAGGAGGCTGCCCGCATTGGGGCCTGTCACAACAAGAACAACTTCACCCCCGTCCGAATAAACGGACACACTGTGCTGTTGAGCCACTACAACGACTTGGGGGGAAACTGCTTCTTGGACCCTCAGAACAAATTCTCTTTTGAGTTTGATCACCTGTGTGGGGTAGCCAGCAAACCCCAGCTGCACGGTGTGATGTTAGATGAGGCGGAGTTGTGGCGAGAGGCCCTCCACAAGGGCTTGAAGGCCTACGTGAGCTGCCACTTTCCTGTAGGGAACTGCTGTGTGTTCAAAAAAAGCCTGAGGAAGAGGCAGATGTTGGTGGCCTGCATTGAGGCTCATCAGTACCAGCCTTCAAATCGCTGGAACAGCCTTTGGAAGTCAGACTGGACTTTCACTCTGACTTCATTTACCACTGAAGTTATAGGGATGTTTCTCCTCCAGATACTTCAAAGATGCCAACCTGCACGTAACA
>NW_010131577.1:0-16694 GCF_000699245.1 Pterocles gutturalis | reverse complement strand
ACCACTGAAGTTATAGGGATGTTTCTCCTCCAGATACACTACTTCAAAGATGCCAACCTACACGTAACAGTCAGCAAGCCTGTGAGTGAGACTCTAAATGTGATAGACCAAAGTCAGTTTGTCACAGATCTTTTAAAATTTGTGAAAGCTGAGGACACCAAGTTTCATACCACCATTCTGGAAAACATTCAGGCTTTCTCAGAGGATACATGGGAAAAAAATCTGCGGAGGAAACTCCCTGTTACTCGCACTTTTATGAACTGGAATAAACCGTTGAATGATCGGCACCTGAACACAAATGCCTCCAATACCAAAGTGCTTCCATGCTTACTGAAACACACTATTTGATATGCTGGCCTAAATAAATAAAAAAGAAGAAAAAGACAAAACAGAGGTGTTAGTTGATTTATTTCTGGATTACTCAGGAGAGTGCAGAAACTGTCATCAGTCAGTCACCACTTTGAAAATAATTCAGGTCTGTAACAACTGAAAATAATTTGTTGTGCTTTTTTATTTACTTCACATACTTTTCAGCTGCTTTTAGGGGTACTGATAACGGTCACTGTCAAAGGTGGTACAGTGCTACAGATGAGTCAGCAAGAAAACTCTGACTTTCCTTTTTAATTTTACCCAATATTATATTTACTTATGCAACTTCATACTATATGTAGCACTGGTTATAGGGAAATAGGTAAGGTAGGTTGGCAAAGATATTGAGGCATTATTTCTAGATTTTTTAGTTGATACTGAAATGCAGGAAATTCAGCCTTCAGACTTTGCCTGTGCATACCTCTCTGTATGTACAAGAGACATCCCTAACAGAGTCACCTGAACAAAGTGCAGGAATAAATTTCTCACAGCTAGTGCAGAAGATGTTTCAGGACTGACTGGTGATGTATGCTGGGTGTTGCAGCATTACAGAGTAAAGCAATGTTATTTCCCTTCTACCACTGCTTATTACAGATGCCAAAGGAATGTACATAATTTTGTTTTACTTTCAAACTATGACAGGGATACTTTGCTAACCTGTTAATTACAATAAATGAAATGCCTGCTCCACTTGCTGTTTTCCATAAACATGGCTTTTAATCAGAGTTTTATTAGAAACAAAGTTTAGTTTCAATCAGTAATGTAAACACTAAAATTTCTAAAAATATTGATGAAAATGAAAAACATTTAAAAATTATTCTTATAAATATTAGATGCTTTTAATGTAAGCATAATATGTTGCCTGTGTTCATCACTGCTGGTGGCAATTACATTGTCACATGGGTTGAACATGCCCCTTTGAAAATGCAGGTCAGTAGCTTTACAGCTTCAGTGCTCAGACTGGCCATGATTATTTTAGTTGTCTTTGGTTTAAAATGTAGTAAAGTACTATACATTGTTATGGTTTTGGGGATAAACAACTTGTGCAAAAACACCATCTTCAGATTACTCTTCTGATACAAAATTAAGATTTTGTATCTGTACTCACATCTGATTTGGGAGGTTCCTTACCCTATACATCTGGATACGATAACTAATTACCCAGAGAAACCAATAATGAAAAGGTGTCTAATACAAAAACCATCACTGTACATCATTCTATATTGTTGATAACAAAGTCACATGCTCAATTTTTATTTATAAGCATTATAGTTTACAAAGCGTAATTGCAGAAAATGAGATTGTAGTGTTGTCTATATTTGAATGAAACTGAAATAAATGAAATAGTTCCTTTGATATATACTGAATTTCTTCAGATTTGCATTGACTGGAGTACTTTTCTATCTGTTTGTTCATCTTTATGGTCAGTCAGCACAAAGATTCTGGAATCATTTTACTATTTAATGTGCAGAAAGGTGCTCATCATGCAGACTTTCCTTCCCGCAAGCAGAAATCAGACTATTGCCCTTGTAACAGTGTCCATTGACAATGGCTTTTACAGATGCCAATTTGTTCCAGAATCTGCACCATGCACTTGAAGAAGAAGGATGGAGCATGGAGAGCATTTTCTGTGCTTCTTCAGTTCTTCACAAAAAGCTGCATTACCTATGGGTCATTCTCTTTTCACCCTACAGCTGCTACTGGGATCCATCCAACACTAATCCAGCCTTTTTAGAGCCTTTGTTGCTGCTGGAGACTATTCAATGAGCAAGCAGCTGTCTTTACATGGTATTTATTTGAATATGTGGTCATATCTTTATTGAAAATAAGAGTAATTTTATTAAAAATGTTATGCAACCCAGTTCTGCTATAACGAAGATGGCCTGTTGTGAGTGTAGTTCATGGCTGCAGCACATAATAACAGATGAAATTTTGGACATAAATTTAAGTGTTATCAGAAACAGGGACATAGCACTAGAAATTCTGAATTATGAAAAAAAGCACTTTATTCAAACATAACTACTGAACATGAAATAACAATAAGGAACAGTAGGGAACAATGGAAAAGACTAAGCAGTGAGATTACATTCAGTTTCAACATTTATTCCACCAGATCAATCCCTTATGAGATGCAAATATATTACATTTTGAAATATACTGTTCTGATCTGTAGAATTAAATCACCTCTTCTTTAAAATGCAGTTTCTAGATGGCAAAAGTGTAGCAAGGAGTGCAATAACAAAAGCATTTAATATGGTAGCAATGGTTAGTTTTCCTACCCTCCCTATCAGTCTACCTTTATGAACTTTCCATTTTCCTTTAATTTCATTTCTCTGTAAAAGAGGGAATCTGTGAAAGCAGAATCTTCAACAAAAGCCACTCAGAAGGATGGAGTTTGGGCAGAGTAAATGTTCTGATTTGGCTGAAAATGCTTACTCATTTTTTGCAAGGCCTATGAAATTAATCTGGAAAAGTTAATTACAATACAAGCTTTGTCAGTTTTCCCTTTACATGCTCCATGATGGGCTTGGAATTTTTTTTCTTTTGAAAAGTTGAAACTTGGGGAAGAAAAAACATTATCAGAAGAAAGCAAAGGTGTACAATTCCATTGAAAACTTTGATGAACTTTTATATATACACTTTTGTGACTCTGAACATGTTTGAGATTTAGTTGCAACTTCTTCCTCTTTTGCCCATTACAGAATTTTTTTGTTGTATTTTATAGGGAATACATTCCAAATCACACTATCTTTATTCTGAAAATCCCCCTCCTTTTCTGTCTACTGCTTTGAAAATCATTCACATTCTTATAGCTGCCTGTGAATCCATCTCTTTTTATTGACATCAGTACCCCATATTTTAAGAATAGAAATGAAGAATAGGCATATATAACTAAAACAAAAAAAAGTTGTCAAAAGTTGTTACAATAAGTTTCTCCTGCATACCTAGAATTGAAGCTATATATACCTATTTACAATCACAGCTATCTACTGTTAAAGACTTGCTTTGTGACTGCAAAAACACAGTATCATCAAGTATCATTCTGTGATATGCTTCCAACATTGCTTTTTCCTTCTTATCTTTGGTTGTTACTGAGAGGCCATGGTTATTTATCTCAAGGAGAAGATCAGCTACTCTATCAGTTGAGAATATTTACACAATGAGATGTATTCTTTGAAAACAGAATGTGAATTTTGTTGAAACTCTGCTCCTCCATTTACAGGCTTGCAGACTCATTGGAATCATAAAGTTGGTACAAATGTACCTGAGCCAAATTGGCTCAAATTTTTGATTTCTGAAGATAATTTTGTATCTACAAATGATTGTTACTGCAAATAAAATTATAATTTTTATTACACCAGTAACTTTAGAGCTTAGCTTGGACTTCATTGTCAGCTTCCAGCTGCATTAAAATTGGAAGAAAATCAACCCTTAGTATTAGTATTTGGATTGAATATTTAATGCCCACATTACAATGTTTGCTTCATGTTTTGCTCGTTCTGCAGCAGGTGGAAAACATATCAAAATGAGGAATGAGGACACCTGCTAAAAAAAGTTTCATAATTTCATTTTCAAATATATGTGTTGAATTAAAAACAACTTTCTTTGTAGTTTCAGAATATAGACAGACAAATCTTGAACACACTAAAGACTCGAGTTATCTGCTGGCAGAAAGCAAGGTCTATCAATACCCTAGTAACTGGAAGATGTTCATGTTTTCCCCCTTACATTCTCCAAAACCAGTACTAATTCTTGTAAAAAAACCTCACCTCTACTTGTATGTTTTACAGGCTGTAGTTTTTATTAAAATCTCCACTGTATTGCATATTTCCTACCCCTTATCAAGTTGTGGAGAAGAAAGGAAAATACTGTTTTGAAACACAGGAAACAAAATGAAGGAAACATAAAGAACATTCTGTCAAGTCTATATGTCACTGATTTCAAATAATCAATGCATTAATAGTCCAGTTATAAGAACACCAAATTCAAGGATTATTTTCCCTTCTACAGCAAGAATGGCTTAACATGTTCAGCAAATCTGAAAAAGCCAATTTATTACATTCTAAGTGCAAGATATTTTCCAAGTCTGTGTGTCAGTATGCTACTCTTAAACAAATAGTGGATTTTATAGTTCTTTTTAATGAAAGCTTTGGAATTATTAAAATGTGGAGGGGTTTCAAAAAGTCACTATTTCAAAAATTAACTATTATGAACGATTCGAACTATTCGAACCTGGGATTCTCCAAATTTACAAGAGGTATTTGTTTCAGTAAGACAGGAATTGCCACCACACAGAACTGAGGGAATAAGAGATAAATAATAATTGAAACAGGTGACCCATGTTATATTAAGTCATTTTTGTAGCTGATTGATTGTCTTTGAATGGAACTGGAACTACCATACATCCTTAATTTCATACCCAGAAAATATCCTGACATTGTGGGACCTTAATAATAAATCTGGTTGGTTTTTGTGCGGTTTTTATATTATTGTTCATGTAACACATTTGGAAGAAAACGCAGTGTGGGTCTCAGATTTTTTCTAGATGCAGGTACAGGCCTTTCAATCCTGAATCTTTATACATAATTAAAGATTTTTATTTCCTATTTGCATACTAAGGAACATGTCAACTCTTATATACACTGCTTCTTGTATAGCATTTATAACCGCTGTGCTGGTAACAAGAGCAGCTGAGAGCCTTTCTAAATATTCTTCCAGAACCAGAAAGCCAAAAATTTAAAGTCTGTATAGCAATAATCATAGCCACTTTTTCAAAGTATGCTGAGAGTGATATAATATTACGAGTTTTAAACCAGACCTTTATAAGGGCTGTACCTAAGATTCTCAACAGAATTGCATGAGACAAATATCTCTCCTTAGGGGAATCGAAGCCCAGTGGCTATATGACATTAGAGGAGTACTAGCAACCTGGAACAGCATGAAAGAGCATGAGTGGGGCGATGTTGAAAAAAAAATGTGAAAAAGGCACATTCACAGTTGCAGAAAGGAAGAAAAGACAGACCAGTATTATAATTCCACTGTTCAGAAACTCGAGGAGACTGTCCGGAAGAGTAGGACTGAAATCCGACCTTCCCCACTGTCTTTTCTTCCTTAACTTCTGGGCAAGTCACATGGATCTAGATTCCTAGAGATTTCAAATCAGTACTCCAGTATGTGTGATCTTCAGTCTTTCCGTGCCCAGGAAAGCTAACAGTTCTTCCTGATCTCATAGGTATTCTACAAGAAACATTAAAATGATTAAAAGATAATACAATAGTTGGCTCTTAATAACTAAGATAGGGAATAATTTAATTATATGTGATCTGTGTGCAAAGTGACCATAATCCCAATTTAAACTCACTCATAGTTAACACAAGTTTGTTTCACAAAACAAAAAAGCATTAAGAAACATGAAATTTTCTATTCTGACTGAAATTTAGAATTAAAAACCTGCATCCTCAAGCACACTGCTGTGTTCTTACATATGACATCTTTCTTTACCAGCAAAGCTTCATGATCTGCCTCTACAGATCAGTGCACCAGCCCCTGCAAGCCTACAGTGGCTTAGGTATACCCATCTCAAGCTTCCCTGGCACAGAGCTCACATTTCAGGTAGGAACAGCCCTCAGCAGCAGACTGGTGGTAAAGCAGGGGATCAAAAGTCTTTACTTATTCACTTATTCGTTGCTTATTCTTATACATATATTGTTTATTCTTAAGCACAAGAATTTTAGAGGCCTGGGGAAGACAAGAACACATTGAGTACAGTGCTGCTCATGTGATTTCACTGTTATCTGACTTCTGAGACATAGTCTGTTACAGAGTGAGTTAGACTTTAATGCTAAAGCATGGTGTAGGCCCTACTAAGTCCTATACACACAAAGAAGATGACAACATGACTTTGTGTCCATAGTCATGCATGTTCATGACTGGAGACTGTCACAGTGACCCATTCTGGCATTAGTCCTTCAGTCATTCTTCCTGGGCACACAGAGGACTGCTCATTTCCTATTGCTCATTTTTTTGCCCACATGCCCACATTTCTTTCCCTTGGAAGCAAATGTGTAGTTTGGGGTTCTGTGCTGAGAGGAGGTTGGGACAGGACTGGGGAATGTATTGAGATCTGGGAAGTCACTGGTTGAAAGAGTCTGAGTTCTTCAAAGGGTTAAGAAAAATATATATTTACCCTGCAAGCCACTGCTCTTTGAGTGGTGAATTGACAGCTAAGCCTCCCAGAGAGCGGTTTCAGTGGAAGAAAATAGTTTTCAACAAATGTCTTTGGTTTCAGATAGAAATACTTTCTGTCTGGAATGAGATAATCAAAAGGAAGGCGAAGATGTGTGAAACATTAGAGATTTTTTTTTCTTTTTACCTTGTAGAGTTTTGGGGTTTTTTCACCTTGCACTGAAGATACCATTAAGAGAATGCTCTCTGAGAAGCTCATCACTCAGAAGTCGAACTCACAGAGAGAGAGACAGAAGCTCTCATATATGCCTTTAAGAGCTATGTTGTCCTGTATATATCATGAAGGCAATAGGACTCCATTGATCTTGAAGTAAGTGCCATAGTATTCAACAGATGAGAAAAAGCATTTTTTGTTTCTAATGCGTATGAGTTCATTAGTAAACATCTACAAATCCCTGTGATTATTTCTGAGAAAAACATTTTTGTCAGTTCACTGAAGATATTATTAATTTTACTTAAGAACTTTATTTCACACAAGACTTACCATTTGCAACTTACTTTTAATTATATCCTCATTAGAGATAGATATGAGAAGCACAGCTTATTTCAAGTATTTATTAGTCATTCTTGTATTGTTAATGAATTAATGCCTGAAGTACATCTGCACTAAAAAGTCACCTTCTAGTTCATCAGTTTTGCATGTCCATAAAATAAATGTGATTGCTTCAGGTACTGTATTACATAGATTCAGTACCACTGCTTTCTATATATAATATCTACATGCAAATTTATTCTGTTGTTCTTTCTTAAATAATTAACATTATCTGCTAATATATTCTTGCTCAGACCAGTTCCTCTAGTAATTATAATTGAGCATGCAGTACGTATTCACTGAGCATCTATAGTTCCATTCTTTCTCTTCTCATCAAAAGGTCATTTTAACGATACATCGACAACATGCTTTCTATGATCTGCAAGCCCTGCAAAAGGCAAGCTGTAATTTCAGCCTCTGGGTTGTAGTTCTGCATGCCTGAATCCCTTACAAAACATGGATTTAGCTGAAGCCAATGAAAAGCATAATTAACATTTTGGTATTCTGTGCACGATAATTTATTTTCCATTATCAAAGTTACATAGGCTGCCAAATGTGTGATACAGATTATGGGACAAACTGTGCTTAAAATGCAGGGTTTTTTTCAAAACAACATGTTATGTCCTGTATAGGATTAATGGGGAGAAAGAGAAGATTAAAATGCATAGGCTCTGTTTTGCCTTCAGATGTTTTCTGGCTCCTCTGTTTAAGTCCCAGTTCAACAAAGTACTTAATTGTTTGATTAATTATAATCATTTGAGTCTTTCCACTGGGAGGAATAATATGACATAGGTACTATGATACCACAGCTGGTTAAATTGCATCATACAAAGCTGAAGAACCTGATATAGAGGGTACAGATAGCAGCAGAAAGATTCCCTTCTTTTGACTGTGAACTTTATATCATCCTGGAGAAAGTTCCTACAGACCAATTTCCAGCCCTTTGCTCCAGTCTGTCTCATAAATGGATTTACATTGTTCTGCTCCATTTTGTTGTCTTAGTCTATGAAACACGTTAATTATGAAACAAATAATCGTCTTTAAATTAATACCACTAGATCCAGAAATGGACTTAAAAGTCTAGAAACTTCAGTAAATTAAATGAGAAGCATTTATTTATTCTCTATTCAAATACACAACAGCCAAGTGAAGCACCTATGCAGCCCACAGGTAGTTAGGCTCTGAGCTATAACAAGGTTACTCCCTGTGAGAGTGTTCCTCGTCTCCTTAATTTAAGGTGGTTCTACTGTGTCTCCTTCTCCCAGTGGAGTACCCTTACAGCTAAGTTATGGACTGGCACTCAGATGAAGCACACTCCACTACACCTGTAGAAAATGTGTTAATGTGTACCACAGAATGCACAACTTGTGGGCATAAAAAGAACAAGATTAACATAATTTATTACTTACCTGGAAGGTAGCTGCAGAACTGCATTCTGATCACTTCTTCTATACTCTAATTCTATGAAGGTATAAAACAAATTATTTAAACTTTCTATGCTACTTTTGTGGATTCACTAGAATATAATTCTTTTTAATGATGAGGTAATTGAGCACTGTGAATTGGGAAAATAAATACATGAAAGACTGTGACCTGCTGAGATTCTGCGAGACCAGAGGTTACTTATGTGTTTTCAGATAGCAGGAGGGAGGGAAGAAATTAGGTGCAGAATGAAGGAGAAAAAAGTTGGATTTTTGCCTGCCATTAGCATCTTTATTTTACACTTTGAGGTTATTTCCAGTGCTTTTTTAAAAACAAGATCAATTTTAAGAATTTTCTAAAGACACTTTTAACTATTAAAAGGATTTGTTTGAATTCTGTGAACACGTAGGACCATACCAGAAGAGGTCAAAGCATTTGCAAATTTACCCTGTAACTCAGTAGGTAATTCCAATGTCTATCTTCTTTTGTTATTGACACAATATTTTTATAAACAAAAAGTTAGAGTGGAAACAAGAAGAACTCAAAATATTTATCACAAAATTCTGCATTCAAAAGTCACTTTGGTGCTGCTGTTTTTGTTTCATTAAACCCCTCATAGGCAGCATAATCCTGATAATTTTAACTCCCCAGAAGAATATCTTTTACTTCATTTTCTTTTAAGATACCAAATTATTAGCTGTGTCATCCTGTAAAAATGTCATCTAAAGACATCCTGATGTGATAAGTAGAAATAAAATTGCCAGGGGCTGTAAGCTTTGGGTCAAAGGACAGTTGTTGGTGGCTCATTAGTATGATGAAATTAAGTCTGAAATTATATTAAATGTTTGTTTAAGGTGTAATTAGTAAGGAATTTATGCATTTTCAAGTATTCCATACAGATCCATAGTCTCATATGAACAGTGTCAGAAATGCTTTCCTGGGTACATTTACCTTCTCCAGAGGCAGGAAAACAACGCAAAGGCCAAAATCTCTTGCTCAGCATTTGCTTGTTTTCATTCTTTTTCCCACTTCTCTCTTTTCTCAGCTGTGCAACCCTGACTGCCAAATTACGATTTCACAGGAGAGCTCAACTCAGCCTATCCTGTTTCCTTCTCTGCCTTTAGATACCTGAAGGAAAATCAAATGAAAGCTGTATTAACCTCATGACTTCGGACCATGTAGGGCAAAAGTCAGCTTCCAGGTTGGTGTGACATGAGTACTAAGTACCTCAATGGCTGTTTCTCAGGTGCACAAGCTACATGCTGGGATGGTCTGTTCACTCAGACTGGTCAAAAAGAGAATAAAGACTTCACACATGAGACTCCAGCTGGACTCATTGACTTGATGTCAGGGAAGATGGCATGAAATAGGAGATTCCATTTTTTCTCTTAAGAGGCTGGTCTTAACACATTTCTCCCCACAAGTGCCCACTGTGTGACTTGTGCTGCATGATCACTTTAGTGGTTCATCCACTATTCAGAGCTCTGGGAAACCACTACTTCCTCTCTTTAAAGCAAACTCCAGATGCAGAGCTTCAGACCAAACACTAGAAGCTCTCCTTCAGAGTGTTAGGGGGAAAGGATGAAGATCCTGTTTTCCACTGGCTCATAGAAAGGAAAGAGGGCTTGGAAAACAGCCCAGTGAATGTGAACACCCACACGAAAAAAAAGGAAGAAGACAGAAAAAAATCGGGGGCCCCAATGGGGGGGGGTAGGTGCTCATTCTTAAAGTACAGTAGTGCTTGACCCATTTCTGAAAAAAGACAGAGATTACAATAGATGTAGGATGGATATACTTCCGTCAGACTGTCAAAATTAAGACTGAAATCCTGAAAGAGAAAAACCTTAAAGGACAAGAACATTTCAGACTGTTCAGAGTAAATACGGTGTCCTCTAGATGGTATTGTGCTTAGTAAGAACAATGCACAATAACAATTCAATGAAACCTATTATCTGCATCTTTTTTAAACAAAAAGAAGGAACAATACTTCCTGTCAAGAATGTAGACATTATTTAAAGTGAACAACTGAAGATAGTTACAGTATTAAAACAAAAAAGCTATATGACCCATGGCTTGCTAGTTGTAATGTCAAAAGAGATGTTGACTAAATACTGTGCACTAAAACACAACCTTGTTGCATTAGATATCAGAAAAACATATCCTTTTCCCCATTAAAAATTATCACTTTACACTTAGATCAATTTTGGATATTTTCATCATTTTCATCACAGGTTAGCTACTCCATTTTATACCAGGTGAAAACCTGGTCTCAGGAATTTACTACTAGTATGGCAAGTACTGATTGCTGTCTGGATTTTGGATAGTAACTTCTGCCTCCCACCAATCCATCTGAAATATTTGCACAGTAGATCTTGGTACTGAGATGTCAAAACACTAACCAGCCTAGTTCTTGAAACAGATTCACTACTGCTCTGTCAGAAGAGCTAAGACCCAGGCTAATGAGATTACATGCAATATGGAGCTACTAATTTTCAAATTCATGGTGTACCTCTGATAGAATCCTCAGCTGTGCTGCATAGTGTAACTATACCAGCATTGACATTGCTACCTCAGGGGTCACTGCAAATGCATTGTGGTCATCAAATGCCCTATATAGGAGAGGACAGATCTGCCATTAGAAAAAATGTTTTAGGGGAGGAAAAAAAAGGCTATATATGAAACATAAAGTGTGTGTGTGTGTGTGTATATATATATATACATAGACACACACTTTGAGATTAAATAGTGCCAATAAAACTAGGAGAGCTAAAAATCATTAAAGGGCTAAGCTTTTGTTCACATACAAGATGCAAGCTGTAGTCGCTTGTTTAGTGTTTAATCTTGTATCATTGAAGATTCATCCTATGCAGATTTCAAATAATCCTCACAAGAAACAAGTTTGCAGTGAAAGGCATTTTTGAGGAATTAATTGTTAAAAAATAAATTTATCTAAGCAAGATGAAGCTAAGTATGCTGGGAACTTCTATAGCACTCTACAAATTTCAGCATAACCAAACTTTTCCTTTGAAAGAAAAATTAATGATCCTATAATAATTGCTTGACAGCTAAACTTTTTCCCTGGTTGTCAAATAGATTTACAATTATGCACTTAGAAATACTGATTTAGCTACTGTATCTAATATAATTACAGAAGATTGAAGCTCTATAAGCAGCATTTTTTGGTGTCTGCATACTTTAAAAAAAAAACAGCAAATACTTTGTTTTTCTGAATAACAGCTTTTGGAAATACTGTCTGATCACTTAAAACATTGGATTTAAAACATATTTGATGACAGTTTACTGTAAATACCTCTAAAACCTTACTACGCCTCACGATAAGAATCTATCCTGCATTAAAAAACTTTCATATTTCGACTTTTTATAAAAAGACATCACATACAAATAAGGATAGATTTACAAACAATGTTTGATTTAAATTTTAACTTTATTTATATTAAAATGAACATTTAATCTATTTTTAACATAGCCCACCTCTAAATAAAGTTTTCTTCTTTTATCTTAATACATTTCATCATGAAAAAGAACAAAGTCATATGAAACATCCCTAAGAGTGAGCACCTGTTCCAAAAAGCTTCCAGACTGAGTAAACACTTGGGTATCTATGATTTTTGTACCTATGACAATGGTCACGTAGAAACCCAGACAGAAGAAGGAATATAAATATTTATTACAGAAATGGTTGTCCTGCTTATAATAGCATTGCATATTCTCATAAATTCCCAAGAAAAAACTGTACTTGTACCAGTACCAGGCATCTTGTACCATGCATCCCACGGGAAGCCACATCCTAATGAATTAATGTAATGATATAGAAATACTTGCAATTGCACACACAGGCCTCTCAAAACAAAAATCAATAAGTAAAATACAACTTTGGCTTCCTGAGCAAGGACAAAGGGCATCAGAAGAATCAGTTTCCCATGAGGGGAATAAAATTGGAACAAGTCATAATTCAGTCTTAGGTGGGAGAAGCAGTAAGCCCCTGGAGACAGAATTAAGTCTGCCTAGAGAGTCGAGGTGGTGTTAATAGTAGAGCACTGGCATCCAGCAAAGAACTGTAAACTGAGCTACCATCTTCATTCCAAGTGAGACCAGATTTATCAAATGCACAGCGAGATCGATGAGTATACAGTTCCTGCCCATGCTCACGTTGCTCCTGAGAAAGGTTAGGGATTCGCGTGGGGTTCTTTTGCAAATGCTGTTCAGACAGACCATCACTGCCTTTCCTCATCCCAGTGCACACGCTCCTGTAAATCAGGTTGCAGGTGAATGAATGCCTGCAGTTACAGCAGACTGCTCCCCAAGATAGGTTTTTTTCCATAAGGCACATTCCACACTGTGGGGACTGGACATGTGCAGTCACATGACAGAGGAGGAAACATCTGACTCTCAGGAGAGACAGTGGCCAAAAGTAGCCTGCTGTGGTTAGAGCAGACTTGGCCATTGCTCCCAAACATTATTCTGGTTTTTGCATGTAGATTAACTCTGAATTTATTCTACTGTTTGAATATAGCTCTGAAGTTCAATGTCAAATTATCACTTCCTAGCTTATGGATAGATCTCAGTATGTCAATTTGCTATGACCTTTTGCTTTGTTTACTGAAATGACAGACATTTGCACCATGTAGCTAAATGATCCACTCTTGTGAATGAAAGAAATGCTGATGTTGTTTCAGATTTCAGAATTCTTGTTTTGGTCAGTTTGTTTTTTGAAAATTGTATTTAAAGAACAATATACTAAAGCAAAGCACTAAGATGTTTACTTTTTAAGTATTCATGCTTTCTGATACGCTCTTTAACTGCACAATCATACACTAGTTATTTTCAGCTTGGTTGGCTGGTGTGTTGGTGGTTTGTTTTGCATAAGACTTCTATTTCATTCATTACCTCATTTTATTCCCATGGATAAATCAGGGATATAATTTAAATTTTCTCCTTTTCCATCACGGAACATGTTAAGATAAAAGAAGAAAGAACTTTTTTTTGAGGTAGGCTATTTTTAAAATAGATTAAACAGAGTGCTATTGCTGTATAGAATGCAAAACAGAATGGTACAATTTAGTAGCCCCTGCCCTGACTTCATCAGCAGACTCTCAGCTCCAATTCACTATACCTAACTGTTCATCTTATGTCTTTGCAAAAGTACTTGAACAACCACTGCAAGTTCTCATTTCTGTCATCAATTAACTGAAACCTTCTGGATGCAAAAAAAAAAAAAAAAAAAAAAAAAAGCAGGTAAACCACTAGACCTTCAGTAACATACACTCTCAGCTTTTCAGTTACTGGATGTTTGTTCCCAGTCTCAAGAAGATGGACTATGTTTCAGGAAATCTATTCTGTTCTCATTTAAGCCGAAGGACATTGCTTTTGCTGCATATCCTGCTCTTTCTTCAAAAAGATTTATTACAAAAGATGTATAAATTCTAATGAGGTTCCCTGAAAATTTATATTCCCTGAAGGCAAACTCTGCAGTGTAAAGCCTCATACTTATTGCATGAATCCCTAAAAGTTGCTGTAGATCTCCACTGTGGTCTGTGTCAGAGCAAACAGGATTGTGGCCTAACCACAAAGAACCTTCTGCTGTTCTGGCTGCTGCTTTGGCTAAATCAGGGAAATCCATATTTCCTCTGGAGATTAAAATCAAACACATGTTAAAACTGAAACATCTAATCTACACTGCATTAAAAACATACATAGGTCATGAACCAGAGCAGAGGAGCAATAACTTCTCTCTTCTTCTCTTTTAAACAGATAAGGTAAGTAAAAGGAATTCATCACCACAACGCTCCTTCTTATTACTTCCAAATATACCCATTAAAGGGTAGGGAGGGAAGGAAATAGAGATTAAACTACACTCTTTGTACAGCATAGCACCCTCATAGCACCCTCTGGGCAAAAACTATTACAAAGAAAACCAGGGTACAATCACTCACCAGGCCTTACTCTCTGCACTGCTGTGAAACTTACCCTGAACTGATCAGTAAGCTGGACATGTTCACCTTGGCGTACCACTCATCCCTTGCCAGCTCCTAAAAGGGGAAGAAAATGGATGAACTCTAACCTCACCATCTCCTTCTGCTGTTATTTCTCTGCTGAGAAAGCAAGCAGGGAAAAATGAGTGCTAACAGAACCTGTTGATGTGATTTGGTGCTATATAGGATGTACAGATGAAAAGCCTCCACTTGTGTTTGGGGAAAAGCCAGTAGGAATCTATGCTCAGACATTTGAAAATAAGAATATATTAAAAGCAATTATTATAATTGTAGGTTACCTTCACAAACTGAAAATATGTGACCTTATTTCATCTGCTCTTTTTGTGATTAAGGATTGCTTATGCTCTTGTTGGTTGTGCAGGCAGAAAGCCACCTTCCCTTAAAATATCAAACAAGTGCTTGTACTAAGTTAACTAACCGACGCAACTAATTCTCATTCTCCCTCGGGGCTAGAATATTGCTATTTGAATTATTTGGCCTTGCGAGACAGAAAGTACAGGGGTGTGGGGGGAAATCCTTAGAAATCTCCAGAACACCATCTCAATTTTCTTTGCTTGTAGATATCTGGGAGACAGTAGTTTTGATTTCTAACAGGACTTGAATAATTAAATTGTAATTCTAAACTAAAGGCTGAAAAGTTGGTAGCCATGCTCATTTTGGGATCAACATTGGGATGGAAGAAATATATTCATTCCAATAGATGATACTCCAGAAGTCAATCCTTTGTTATTGAATTTCAACCAGTCACCAAATCTTTTGAACTATAACCTTCAAAATGTGGTATACTCACTTATTATGGACAGTCACATATCAAATAATAACAAGAATAATTTATTTCCTGTCCTTAAGGTTACCAAAGGCCATCTAAAATATATTAACCTCTTTCATCAACTTTTCAATTTGTCAGTTCCCTGGGTTTCCTATTCAGAGTGTTTTATTTAGATCTGCTGTCAAAGTGGTGAGTGAGTCTCCACTATTCCTAAAGCAGGTGATATCGTGCTGTTTTAAACACTGAACAGGAGGTTGAAGCAGAGCCCTAATCTTATCCATTTTTGTCTACCCAGCTCCTTTTACAGCATCCCTGTGTTGTGAATTACAGTGGGTTTAGGTTGCAGATCTTTGCTCACGAATGCAATTTCATTTTGACTTCTAAATACAGAGGAAATCCAAAATAAAGTTAATCAAAAAACAAAATTAGTTATACAACTTATTCCTTTCGAGTTCAAATCATGTTTGTGACCAGCAATTGTCCATTGACACTTGGTTTTCTTGAAAAACTTGCCTTTACTCCAGTCTTTGTTGAGACATCCCCAGATGTGTTGTAGTGTTGTGATATATTTACCTGTTTGAAGTCTTGTTTGTTGTGATTACTCATCAAGAACTCACTTGTTGAGAAACATACTCTGTTTCCTTATATCCCTGCCTAGATAATCATTATTCATATGATCAGAAGGATCGTTTCTGCTTGAGAGAAGCTATATCCATTTTTTCTGATGTAAATCACATTTATGTTGAACTCAGACATCTTAGAAGTACTCTAGTTCTCTTTCCTGTGTCTTTCTGACTCAGTCAGATTGTATCCTAGTAAATTTATTGTCTTCTCTAATTTCTTTATGGAGTCTCATATTTCTTTAATGTGGGAATGTCTCAGTTTTTCAAGGAAATATGGCTGGATATTTGCATGCATTAATTCTCTCATATCATCAGGATTTTTTTAGTCAGAAAGTTGAATAGCTGTTTCGTAAGGTGTTAACACCCATTTTAATACTTCCTATTTCAATATATTTTTTCATATTTTTGAATCTTGAACATAGATGAAGAAGTGTATCTGATTGCTCTCTCATAGACAAATTCAATATAACATTGAGGAATGAAAACCTATTCTATTTTTCATTTTTACCTCAGCAACTTTATAAAGAAATATTTTACATTTTTTAACAGAGATAGTATAAGAATAAATATTTTCCTGGAACAAAATTTACAGTGATAACTTTCTGAGATACAAAGCAAATTAACGTGAGTTGATGGATAAGATGGGATGTGGAAAATTATGCATTTTGCCTCTTCGCTATTGTCTGTAGGGCTGCTAGTAATACTTTAGTGATTAAAAT
>NW_010131576.1:0-47647 GCF_000699245.1 Pterocles gutturalis | reverse complement strand
CAAATGCTTTACTGAAATCGAGATAGAATACTTGAATTTATGTATCCTGTTTTCTGATGGATTTGCATCTGGAGCCTGACTTTGGTATTCAGGAAGATGCAGTATCCGATGGAAGCTCTTATGTCATTGGGATAACTAATGTGGCCTCTTTCTCTCCTATACGATGTTTAATACAGAGTGAATTCATACTGCAGCCCGTGGATGGCATGGTCAAGGCAAAAATTCTTCTAGGATCTCTGTCTTCTTCCTGACCTCTATTTTCATGAACTGTGTAGGAATTTTGTGTTTTGAGATGCCTGTTCACCTGCCAGATGTGGCTGAACATAATCAATGGATGTAAAAATTATAAAATAGGACAGGTGATGGACAGGAAAGGTCCTCACCTCTATACTGGGCATGACGTGTATGTTATGGAATAGATTATTGGTCACTCTGGCTCTCAGTCTAGTAACCGAAGAACAAATCCTGGGCTAGTAGCTGGGGCTGTGCCCTCCCAGCACCCCTCCTCTTCCCCCGCCCCGGCCCTGTCTGCCAATAGCGAAAAAGCTGAAGGACCTTGAAATAATTATAAAGATTCCTTCCTTATCAACTTTCCTTCTGAGCACAAATCCAAAACACAGCCTCTTGCTAGCTATTATGAAGAAAGTTAACTCTGTCTCTGCTTAACCCAGGACACCCAGTTCCTGCTCTCCCACCCCATGAAGTGCCACAACACCCTTTTTCTGGCCTTGCTCTATCCACCACCCTAGCCAGTAGCTTTCTATTGAGAACATAGTGTAGTGAATATTGTGCTCACTGTGTCAATCCTCTCTGTTCAACCTGTACACTGAGTCTTACTCCCCATTACATGTAAGGTACTTGTCCACACTGTCCTGATGGAGGGATGCCTCTCTCTTTCACTCTTGTAGCATCGTAGAATCAAAGAAACATAGAATGGTTTGGGTTGGAAGGGACCTTAAAGATCATCTAGTTCCAGCCCCCTTGCCATGAGCAGGCACACCTTCCACCAGACCAGGTTGCTCAAAGCCCTTGGTGGTAAGACATCTCTCACCTGCATTGTTGCCAGCATCTAATGTCAATGTCAGACCTTTAATATGAGTTCTTCCCGCTTTCTTACATAGTGCTTCTTTGGTGAGGGAGCTTCCTAGGAAAACCTGCAAATTTACTCCATTATTTGTTTTCAGATTCTCCTTCCCTGGGCTTCTGCAACAGCAGCTTGGCTGTGACAACAGCAGTACGCTATCACTGCTGCTGACTGTGCTCTGTGGTGTTTTCTTCTTACTTCCTAGAATCCCTAATCTACATCCATTTATTGTCTTCAGTTGCTGTCCATAAAGTCTCTGGACCAGAGTTTAGTCAGGGGGTTTGCTGTTCCTAGCACAATGAGATACTGACCTGAAGACTGAGTTTCTTAGGCAACTTGGTACAATGGTAAGTAATAACATCCCATGGGCAACAGTAGTAAGAAATCCAGCCATTTCCCAGCAGATGAATGTTTCATCAGGATCCTTTGTGCTGATGAGAAAGTGCAAGAGAATGAGAAGGAAATGTCTGAGGTACTAATTTTTCTGCAAGGCCAAGATAACCAGTAGATGCCAGGGCAGTACCTGTCAACTTGGTCCACTGAAGGTCACCAACCCTTTCTTTAAGAAACAGCACCTTCTGGTATATTGTTGCTGGTAGTTTACTCTTGCAATAGATTTAAAATGAAATTAAAAGAGGACTACTCCTGCAGTTCTGATCCACTGTCCCCTCTGCATTTTGTTGGTTCCTTTGGTTTCTTCTGTGGGTTGGGTACACAAAAGAAAAAACTAATTACAAGCCTGTTGCACTCACTTTCTGAAACCTTATCACTGGTTGTTGGTAAGCAGGTTGAAAACACCTCCTTTGAAGAGCCAAACTGCAGGGCCCAGGAGTCTGTCTGGCATGCTTCAAAATGGACTAAACTTCTTAAACAGGAGAAGCATTGCTTCACTACTTTTATTGGTCAAAGCCATGTCAAATAACGCCCAGCAATGACAAATTCCAGTAGGGTAGCCTGTGAGCCTGATCAATTCTGATTTACTGTGCTCCATGCTGTCCTTGCCAAAACTGATGACTATATGCAGATGTACATGTAAGAAAAGGTGTCTGGGACTCATTAATAGACAGTATACAATGAACAGTTCTTCTGTAAAACAAGCTATTGTTTATGTATGACTGCATCACCACTGCGTCTTTTTAGGGTTTCTGTAAGAAGTGGGCAGTTGCCTTCAGCAAGCACATAAGTGGCTTGGCTGATGAAAAGTGGAAAACAGAGAGAGCAGCTTTTTGATTGAGGGTGAAATTTAAGCTATGAGCAGTTATTACCCATACCTTCCACTCCTCCAAGTCTGCAATAAAGCAGACCAAGGCGCAATAAGACTGTTGAGCTGGCATGAATAATTCTTTAGGTGGGTTGCCTAAGTATTCATTCCTTTCAAGCTATTTTCTTGCTTTAAAAATGCTTTTTAAGGTATGTAGCTTAGGAGCTATTTGTAAGAAGCAGAGAACCCTGGTTGCATGCAGGGACCATTCATGAACAAGAAAGTCACCTTAGAAGAGTATATGGATTTTCTTTGGAGACACAAGGGATTTCTTTTGTAGGAACTCTGTTAAAACAGATAACGTATATAAGAAGCAGAGAGTCATTTTCTGCTGCCATTGGAGGTATTCAGGCTAGGATTTTCAGACCAATTCAGGTATCAGATAACCTTAAGTCACCTGGAAAACAGTGGCCTGTGTACACTGTTATTCACTAAAATGACCCGGAGCAAGTATGGACGTAGGAGGCATATAGCCAGACCCCCAGTGATCTACACTAATTCTATGGGAGCAGCCCAAATTCATACTGGATGGAGATGTGGCTATGAAGACTGAGGCCATAGCCATTGGTTTTTTTAATTTATTTTTACCATTTACTGCCAGGTCTTTAAGAAGCTGGAGACCAGCTCCTGTTCTCAGTTTATGACTGCAGCCTGATTGCACTGCAAACTTAATGGCTCATATCTTCCTTCTTTCCTGATATTTTTCTCTGGAATATGGAGGAAAAAATATAGCACACAATGCGTCAGCTTCCTGTTCCAATCCTAATGAATGTTTTATGGAGATGAGCCAGCTTTGTTCCCTGTAGTGTGTTTGCATAGGGTTTGGATGCAGAGTGTTCCTATAGGGACAATGAACATGTCACCTGTAAGAGCAGCTGGTTTGCATATGATCTCAGCCACTGAGCTGTTCAGTGCCAGAAGTGAACAGCGTGGCACCCATAAAATCTTTCATTCACACTAGTATAAAGCTATGGAGCAGTTGAGGTTTCATGGTCCAACTACCTTTCTGTTTGCCTGCTCTAAAGGTAAAACCTGCCACCAGCACGGAGAACATATTCATTAGTGAAAGTATATTGACAGGAAAACAATAGAAGGAACTGAGCACTTTCCAAAAACAATAAGTGGGCTTTAAGGAAGGTATATTTGAGAGACAAAATTCTTGTTACTGTGCAATGCTCCTTGTGAGGATGCAACACCCAGCAGAAGTATGCAGGAGTCAGTGGGAACAAGACTGTTCATGTAGGAGAAAACAAAGTTATCCTGTAACAATCTATAATGCAATCCTAAACCTTTTGGATGAGGCTTTGAGCAAACTGGTCTAGTGGAAGGTGTCCCTGCCATGGCAGGGGGGTTGGAACTAGATGATCTTTAAGGTCCCTTCCAACCCAAACCATTCTGTGATTCTATGATTCTGTGATTTTGGAGGTGATGCAAAAAACTGACACTAATTCTGAACAAGGTTTGGATGGGGCCTATAGAAACTGAACATTACAGGGGATCCAGGTCCTCACAATGGGATAATCTATTTTCTTTCAATAAAGTGATTGAGAAACAGTGTTCACTTTGGGGAAGGCTGTTTATTGGAAAGATTTCATCTTTGATGGACTACTGTAGAAATGTGAACCATGAGAACCATACCAATGAGGATAGGACAGATTCTTAAACAAAATTACATACTTACACTGAGAAGAAAAAATGAAGTGACCTAAATTAAAACTGTGATGGTATGAAGGAAACTGAGAAAGGTGAAAGGAGACCTAGACATGTGAAAGGTGATATTTGTAAGTGGGCATGGTTAGACAAGGAAATGGATGCCCCAGGGAAAAATACCAGAGGGCTGATGAGATAGCTGACAAGGGGGATGCTTGGAAAATTTTTTTTGAAACTGAAACATTGTTAGGAGAATGTAGGGCATCTGTGACAGCTTCCTGACGATTATACACTGTAAAAATGGCAAGTCATTGGCTGCTTTCTGTGCTTGATATTTAGAGGAGAGACTGCATTTTGTCTCTCAGCATTCTTTTCTGCCTCCCTTGGACTGGCATCCCTGTATAATACGCTCACAAGACATCATTTTAAGGAAAACAAAGACTGAGGGCTTTTTTTTAATGTTTTTTTGTAGTGCTATTTTTTTTTTCCAGAAAGAGCCTAACATTGACCTAAAGCTGTTCTCAATGAAGTTAGTGGTAAAGTTCCCACTGACATTTCATTAGAGAACAGTTGTAGTGTCACAGAGGCTTTTGGAAAACACTGCCCTCTGCACGCCAAACAAATCAAGAGCAAACAATACAAACCAGATCCTGCGTTTGAATTTGTTTCTGTCCCTGTTTCTGGGCCAGAAGCAATAGGAAGTGCGTGCAGCCAAGCGAAGACTCTGGAAGTGAGGGTGTATGGAGGTGTGCGGTGGGTGTCTTTTAGGATCTCCTTCCAGCAGAGATGCAGAATAGTCACATGTTGACTTTAAAGGTGCTGACATTTGTCCCTATCATCTCATTTGGATTAAAGTCATTCAGATCACCCTAAGGTAATCTTTTTCCACCTCCTGCTTTTTTGTTACTTTAGATATTAGACATCCATAACTCCTAAGTCTACCAGGAAACTATATTTTCCATAGTAATTTTGTTTGTGTTATGAGGAACAAGGCCTGTGAGGAGAGCTTCTTCCTTTAATAGGTCAGCTGGTATTTTGATGAATGTCATTATGAGCCCATTTAGAGCAGCGTTTTCCAATGTCTCCCAATTACTGGAACCCTACAAAATTTTTAACAGAGGTGAAGCCTTTCTACAAGTACATCGGTGATCAAAGGAAGACTAGGGAAGATGTGGGTCCTCTCCAAAAGGAAACTGGAGACCTGGCCACGAGGGATACAGAGAAGGCTGAGGTGCTCAATGACTTCTTTGCCTTGGTCTTCACTGGCAAGGGCTTTGGCTGCACTGACCAAATTGCAGAAGGTGAAGGTAAGAACTGGGAGAAGGAAAATCTGCCCACTATAAGTGAAGATCACATTTGAGACCATCTAAAGAACCTGAAAGTGCACAAGTCCATGGGACGTGATGAGATCCATCCATGGGTCCTCAGGGAACTGACGGATGAAGTTGCCAAACCACTATCCATCCTATTTGAAAGGTCATGGCAGTCTGGTGAAGTTCCCATTGACCAGAAAAGGAGAAACATAACCCCCATTTTCAAGACGGGTAAAAAAGATGACCCAGGGAACCACAGGCCAGTCAGTCTCACCTCTGTGCCTGGCAAGGTCATAGAGCAGATCCTCCTGAAGGCTCTACTAAGGCACATGGAAAATGAAGGAGAGGTGATTGGTAACCAGCATGGCTTCACCAAGGGCAAATCATGCCTGACAAACCTGATGGCCTTTAATCATGGAGTTACGACATCAGTGGACAAAGGAAGAGCAACTGATGTCATGTACCTGGACTTGTGCAAAGCGTTTGATACTGTCCCACATGACATCCTGCTGGCCAAATATGGATTTGATGGATGGACCACCCACTGGATAAGGAATTGGCCAGATGGTCGCACTCAGAGAGTTGCGGTCAATGGCTCACTGTCTGAATGGAGACCAATGACAAGTGGTGTTCCTCAGGCATCAGAGCTGGAACTGGTGCTATTTAACATCTTTGTCAGCGACATGGACAGTGGGGTTGAGTGCACCCTCAGCAAGCTTGCCAATGACACCGTGGTGGACACGCTGGAGGGAAGGGATGCCATCCAGAGGGACCTTGACAGGCTTGAGAGGTGGGCCAATGCAAACCTCATGAAATTTAACAAGGCCAAGTGCAAGGTCCTGCACATGGGTCGAGGCAATCCCAAGCACAAATACAGGCTGGGTGGAGAATGGCTTCTTGAGTGCAGCCCTGAGGATAAGGACTTTCAGAAAAACTAAACATGAGCCGGCAGTGTGCGCTCGTGGCCCAGAAGGCCAACCATGTCCTGGGCTGCATCAAGAAAAGTGAGGCCAGCAGTCGAGGGAGGTCATTCTGCCCCTCTGCTCTGCTCTTGTGAGACCCCACCTGGAGTACTGCATCCAGTTCTGGGACCCCCAACTCAAGAAGGACATCAAGCTGTTGGAGTGGGTCCAGAGGAGGGCCACAAAGATGGTCAGAGCACTGGAACACCTCCCCTGTAAGGACAGGCTGAGAGAGTTGGGGTTGTTCAGCCTGGAGAAGAGAAGGCTCCAGGGAGACCTTATAGTGGCCTTCCAGTACTTGAAGGGGGCCTACAGGAGAGATGGGGAGGGACATTTTGCAAGGGCATGTAGCAACAGGACAAGGGGTAATGGATTTAAACTGGAAGAGGGAATATTTAGACTAGATATAGGGAAGAAATAATTTACTGCGAGGGTGGTGAGACACTGGCACAGGTTTCCCAGGGAAGTTTTAAATGCCCCAACCCTGGAGGTGTTCAAGGCCAGGCTGGATGAGGCTTTGAGCAACCTGGTCTAGTGGAAGGTGTCCCTGCCCATGGCAGGGGGGTTGGAAATAGATGATCTCTAAGGTCCTTTCCAACCCAAACCATTCTGTGATCCTATGATACCATAAGCATAGTGACAGCTCTTCTCCCCAGTTATCTTTCCCCAATCCCTTGTGAGTTGTTCGCATGCTACCATGGGCCTGTAGGCCAAAGGATGGCCATCACTAATTCAGAGGCTCTTCTAAGGCTTTTGCCCTTAGGCAGTGTAAAGAGACAATGAAGGAGACAACCACTGCCCCAGACAAGTGTCAAGTTAAACAGACAAGATCTGAGTTATGAAATGCAAAGAGGGAAGGGACTTTCAGCTCTTTTACTTTCTAATGATTGCCAGAAAAATGACATTTTTTTAAACTAATTTGCAAAGAACAGTGCCACTAGTTTCTGTTAGCCTCTCAGTCTACCTCTATCATTACTTGCCTCTAGGGAGGCTGGTCTATGGTTATTAAAAATAGCCCATATTTTGTCAAAAGTTTTTTTGCAGGCAGAGGCTTTTTTCTGTGTGCAAGGCATCTGTGTGCTCTGTTTCAAGTTCTTTGGCAGGTAAACCCAGCTTCCTCCTTCCAGAAGGAGGGATAAATGCTTGAAAATATTTGAGGCAATCCTTCTGATTGAATGCATGGAAGATGGTTACAAGGGGAGCTTGGCCGTCTGGCCATCCACAGCACTACATCTGTAGTTCAATGACTTGCAAACTGTGTCACATCTGAAAACCGTCCTCAGGCAAAAACGTGGTCTAACATGCCCAAATGTAACTAGGTCACTCTATAAATATACTCTGAATGGGGTCTTGGTTTCCCTATTTGTGTAAATACTTACCTGTCTCACCTGTGTGTTTATGAGGAGTCATTAATTTATGCTGAGAAAACACTTTGAAGGTCTGAAACGTTGTATGTATCATATTATAATGTATTACTATTATAATGGGCCAGATCCTTCAGATTTGGTACACAAGCTGGCTTTGAATAAATGTGGAAATGCTGTGTACTGTGTTCTTAAAGGTACTATAGGTATTGTTAATTCAGGTTTGCTTCTAAATACTCTGAGGGAGCATACATTGGAAGCACAGACCTCTTTCCATTGTGTTTAGACCCAACATGAACCCAAGTGCTCTGAGACTGTCACCTTGTGCTTGTTTACAAGAACCTGGAACTCCAGGTTCTAGAGTCGCTCCAGTCAGTGCTTTGTGTTTTGTTAACACGTGGTGAATCAAATGACACGTATGTGCATTTCAGACCACTGACTGGGCACAAGAATATGGAAAAAAAGTCAGAGGCAATGGGCTTCTAGTGACTTGCTTCTTTAAGGTCTAATTCAAGAGCTTTTTCCTAAAACAGCTGCAGTATGTATTTCATCTCAAACGTCAAGTCATGCTGCTCTTTTCTGCTACGCCAGCCTTCCCCCACCCCACATGTTTCTGACTAGTACTGTGCGGTTTTCTCACAGCTCAGTCCAGGAGTTTTCAAGCGTGTTCATCTCCCAAATGACAAATTTTCTAGTCCAAATACTTGTGTCTGCAGTGACTATGACGCCAATGTCTTCTTTTTTTTTACTTCACATCTTACGCAGTACTGTTGGTTTCTTTTCCTGCTGTTGTCTGGACCTTCTGTCTTCAACTTATTCCCTGGCCTCAGCGGCCTCAAGGTGCTCTGCAAGGCTGTGGTGTTCTTTCCCAAATTATACTTTGGTTAAGGTAGGCAGCTGCCTCCTCCTCGAAGGTCAAGGTGCCTCGTATTACCTGAGTGACAGTAACTTCTTCCTACATAAGGTCAGAAGATGTTTCTCTGGGCTCAGTGGGAGCCAGGAGATCGAGTGCTGTCTTTTCACCTGAGAACCAGCAGCTTCCCACTTACTGAATTCAGAATTTGCCCCTGTACCAGCCATGGCAGCCCTCTCGTGGGTTTCTCTCTGATGTTGCACACCCCTGTCTCAGGCGTGAGGATCCCCAGGCGTGGGGCAAGAAGCCACCCATTTGAGATCACCCCACCAATTTACACCTTGTTTAAGGTCTATCAGGCCCCTATAGGGGGACTCCTTTGGCTGAATTCTGTGGGATACAGAACAAGACCTTAGAGAGGAAAAAAGCAGTCCCTCCATTTTTTTGGAGGGAGGTATCTATTTTGAGGATAGCTGCTGGCTGTACATTTCCCCTTGAAGTCCTCAGGTTTGTGCTTGTGCAGGGTGAGAGGCCTGAGATGAGATCTCATCCACAGTTGTTCGTTTTACAGTTCTATTAAAAAAAAAATAACGTAGGGGAATTTTCTAGATTCCATCCAATCCATAATAACTTTTGAAAAGTTAATTTGCTGCAGCTGCTTTATAACTTCTCCTAAGGCCACAACTCAACATGATTACACAACCGCAGTAATTTTTATGGCTGAGTGGAAACACTATCCTGGTTTTGTTGTTCTACAAAAGCCAATATTTGGTTTAAAGATTCCCTTGGATTTTTAATCCACTTTGCTAGGAAATCTCACTCACCACCAGTATTTTTAGAGAGTTCACCTGCTTTTGTACCTGCTTCTTGACACTTATCCAACAAGTCTACTGCATTTTGGAAAAAAAACCCTGTCCTCCATCCGGTGGAGTATTAAATACGTTATTGGTGTCTCCTGCTAGGCTCCACCATACAGGTCTTAATAGGGACTAAGATTAGATACCCTGTTCCTCCTTTTTGATAATCTCTTCCTGTGTGAGAGCAGCGTGTTGAACGTAGCATCCAGCCAGATGGCCGCTGGGTATGCTAATAAAAGTTCTGCTTCTCCAATCAGCCAGCTTTGCCTGAGGAGTCTGTCAGAAAAAATAAAAAGGATATTTCTATTTAAATACCATACAGTGTCTGCACATTGGAAATATTTTTACCATGGTAACATACATGCCACTACCAATAAGGGTGTATTGTTGTTATAAGTTGGCTGTTAAAATTCAGCCAGGACTAAAAATTGCCATAGAAAGTCTCAGCCTAGAAGGTATTTGTTTATTTTGACAGGTTATTTAAAACAGGGAATGAAAAATAATTAGTGGTTTTGGACTTCTACCTTGCATTTTTTGTTTAAAAAGGTCTTACATTATATTTTCTGGTGATTGCATCCTGAGAGAAGGCTTATATGTTGGGGAGGAGTGGGAATGAAAAATTAGCAGGCAACTTCTCGGGTTCATTTTTAGAAATAAAAATCTAGTTCATTTGCAGGATGAGAACAACTACTAGACCTTCCTGCCCAGCAAGTGTTGAGTTTTTCACCACTGAGAATACAAAAGGGATATTTAATGACTGTCCAAATCAAGTGTAATTACAGAGGCATAATAAACATCAGTACAAATGATCATTTTTGCATTTCTCTGTTTGGATAAGGGATTAGAGCATTTCCACCTACAACATGCTGAGCCTCTGAAAGGCCTGAAAAGATAGAAGTGTGCTCCTGGGTCCTCTTCATTCCTAGGTGGAAGTTATTGGCTCAGAGAGAAGAATCCCCACATGATCAACCATGTAAACTAAAGACAGGCACCTAAATTTTTATGTAGATAATTGGCCTGACAGCCAGGGAACACAGTCCTCCCCCCAGATTCGACAGGAGGTTTGGCTGGCTGTGCAACATGGCCATATAGGTGTTGAATCTGAGACACATGTGCCAAAGATTTAAAAAAATATAGATGCTGAAAATAAGGGTCCTAAATCTATACTTAGACAAATAAACAAACACCTGATTTTCAAGCTGCTGAGCACCCAGTGGCTTGGCCGCAGGTTTGAATACTTTGGCTTACGTGACTTGTCCAAAGCCACACAGGAAATCTGCTGCAATTCCAGGAATAGAGCAAAGATCCTGTGCTTTAACCACAAGTTGGCTATGTTTTGTTTGTCAGCAGTCATTCCCACAAAGAAGACAAACCAGGGATCTCACTGCATCTAAAGTCAGCAGGGTTACCTACTGGTAATGAAGCTGAAAGATGTTCCTTGTTCTCTGAGCACTAAGTCACCCACGAGACCCTGGAGGAGCAGCTGTGTGCTTTGAACAGTCTGTCTCCCCAGGACATGCAGGATTAGACTTCAGAGATAAAGTACAGTGGGCCCACTTCTGCACTTCTTCTTCCCATTTCAGCCTCCTTCACAATTTAAATTTTATGAATTGGAAGAGTTGTTGTAGATGTAGAGGGGAGAAGTGAGGCATGCCCTTTAGTTTCTTTAATGAACTGCTCCTGGGGTACCCAGAAGGACAGAAGTTCTTCTGCCCACAGGTGATCTTTTTTTCATTGCCAGCCGCCAAAACGCTGCTTCTCAGCCACATGAAGATGGGCAGTCTAAGACTACTCGTGCCAGTCCTAACCTTGGAGACATCATTCCTGGCCCCTACCTGGCATTGCCCATACAGCTGTGAAGCCAGCATCAGCTTCTGTGTCACAGTCTGACTCTGAACCCCCTCTGAAGCCTCAGCTTGCCCCCCAACACACTGCTTGCACAAGCATGCCAGTGCAGGGGTGTCCAGGAGGACTTCTGAACCTCTGAAGCAGAAGAGTTTGAAGTTCAGTGACCAGAGCTGGAGCCCAGCAGGCTGCCCACAGGAAGGACAGATGAAGCACGCATGGGCCAGGTGCCCAACAGGCAGCCCAAGCGGGGCTCCTCCAAGGAGGGCATGGATGAGGAGGCTATGTAGTGCAGAAGATAAGTGTGCTTTAAGCCAGCTTGTAAATTCACCTTACTTCGCAACATAGGGATGATCTCAGGCTGCTTTTAGGAGATCTCCACATAGATGTAACTGCCCTCATGCTTCCAGGCTGCACGTGCTGGGTGATGTTAAACACATTCAGATGTGATGAATCCATAGACAAGGCCTAAACTGATATTTCTAACTGTTCACTGATGCTTTATGCTATCAGGGAGTGGAAATCCTTTTTTTTTTTTAATAAAGAACTGGTTGCTGCCTTGATAATTGCATTTAACTACACTTCCCATAAATACCAGAGTGGATTTAAAAGTCTGTCATTTCACATTGGAGCTTATGCCTGTGAGCTTGGACTGTTTTATACGGAACTGTTGTGCAGGTGAGAAGAAGCTGCAGGAAAAAAGCATTGAGCCGCAGTTTTTTGTAAAGAAAATGTTGCGACTCTCTTCAGGGTATATGCATTTGACATTGTATAATGCCAGACAGTGGTTTCCAAATGACATCTTATGTAACTCCTGAGTCAAATAAGATAACAAAAAGGTCTGTGTTGCAGTCAAATAACCATAACTAAAAACTCTCTGAACATTATACTTATATACTTATTGCTAAACCAGTGAGGACAATTACAAATTACAATGTAGAAAATGTTTGAACATTCATTACCATATTTCTCCTATCAAGGCAAACCGCATATTCCTCTTAGACACATGCCGAATGTGAGGCTTTAAAGAAAATGTTTCTTGAGTTATCTGAGTATAGGGACCATCTGAATAATTTTCTTAATTGTTCAGATCGTTTGGTGATAATCTGAACAGATTTTCTTCTCTCTTAAAAGGAAATACATTGAACTCTGGACTAAGGCCAAACAGAAAATTTCAGGCTATGCAGTAATATGAAGGGGGGCGGGGGAATTGTAGGTGACAAGTGGGTTATATTGAAAGTCCCAGCTTGGTTTCAACAATAGGGCTGATATCCTGATACTTGAATTTAAGAAATGTGGATTTCCACATACTAACCATCTTTCATGAATTACTGCAGATCTGACAAATTTGAGTTATTGTGCTCCTTCTGGGAGATTTTTAAAGCCAATTGTAACAACAGATTATATGAAACAGCTGGTCAAACAGAATGAGGAACCAGTTCATTGGCATTTGATGAATTAATAAAAACAGGCACAATACAAATTTCAGCAACAGCTAGCAATTCTCCAGGAGAATAGGAACCAAAAAAAAAAAAGATCAGGAATCAAATTGCACCAGCTGTTTGGCCAACAGGTAGGGGGTAACTGTTTCTTCATGGCTAAGGCTCAGAAAACACTTAAAAGACAAAAATGTGCTCCTTGCAACTTGTACAGATGATAACAGAAGTACAGTGCTTAAGTTTCTGACTGTTCTTCAGAGGAAAAGCCAGTGAAAGAGAGGAAGTTTGCACATCAGATTGTCTGATAATGCAGGGACAGAGAACAGGCGTGGGTGTCTCACGGGGAATGAGTGGCTGCAGGGACAATAATTCTTTTGCTGTTGCTTTTACAGTTTCAGTGGCAAGAGGAGGCTTTGAAAACCCATGTACATGACTATCTGAAAAACTGGGGAGAGGTGTTTTGCAATAGTTATAGCACTGAGCTTTGTGGTGCTAGTGTTTTCTATATAGCAGATCATACGGAAGTTCCCATGTAGGAGGCTACCTTTAAAGGGAACAACCTGGAGAACTGTATGAAGGTGAAACATCAGAAGGAGCTGAACAACCAGCTGATTAAATGATTAGTAATGAATTATCAGGACTATATGGCTTAGAGCCTAGAGTACAAAGAGAAACCAAGTGGATACAGTTGAAATTATGCCTATAATGTGCTCTCTGTCACCTACACCAGCCACCACACCTGCTGTCCACGTGGGTAACACTGATTTCTGAAAAGCTTTTGATAAGGCTACCCAGCAGAGGCTGTTAAATAAACAAGTGGGTCACTGCATAAAATGGAAAGAGGGAAAAATGGAGGGAGCTCCTCAGTAGGATCCCACTGGGATGTCAACTTGCCCTGGTGCTGCTCATCACGCTTAGCGGAGATCGCTAGTGAAATTCCACAGCCTTTCCTACACAAATAGTACAAAAACAATGTACAGCTTTACACAGTCTAAAGTGAACTGCAAAGAGTTTCAGAAGTCACTGACAATACTGCACGACCAAGTGATAAAATGGCATATGAAATACAATATTCACACATGCAGGATAACATACAGGGGGAAAAAGCCACTCTAGATATGAACAGTGTGGGGATCTAACTGAGCTGCTGCTATTCATAAAATTGGTCTGGTAGCCACTGGATAATTCCCTGAGAAGCCAGCTCAGTGTTCAGTGATGGTCAAAAAGAGAGAAAGATAGGTAGCTGTGATTAGAAAGGAACTAAAACAAAAACAACAAGATTATGCCTCTGTTCAAATCCATTATGTGAAGTTCTGGTTACCATAGATAGAAAAAGATAGAAGGGGGGGAAATAAAGCTGATGAGAAATATAGAATGGTTTCTGTAGGAGAAGAGACTAATAGATTGGAAAAGAGATGAATGGTAATATAGGTCCATAAATTCATGAAGAATGAGGAACAGGGAAGGATTACTTATTGTTTCTGGTAATAAAATAAGTAAGGAGAAGCTAATAGAAGTATCAGGCAGAGGTTTTAAAACAGACCAAAGGAAGGACTTTTTAATTCAATGTGTAATTAAGTCTTGAAACTCTTAATCACAACATATTGTGGAGGCCAAAGGTTTAAGACATTTAGAAGACAGATTAGACAAGTTCATGGAGGATAGGTTTGTTTGTAGCTAATAAACACTGGCTACAGCTTCCAGCCCAGCTTGTAAATCACTGATTGCCAGAAATGCAGAAGGTGTGTCAGGAGAAGAACTGTGTTATATGCCCTGTTTCTTTACAGTTTCTCCACAGGTGAACCTCTGACACCAATGGAGGTAGCATGCTGCTCAAATCCAGCAAAACATATCTATTCTGTTTGAATTCAACTCAGCGTAAAGAAGAGAAGTGGTCAGTGTAATTGAATTTTAGGAGCTGATATTTTCCTTCTCCAGATCTTGCAGACGTGTGTTTGACCTTCTGTATAGATTAGTTTGAAGATATGCACATCTGAGGCAGGAAATGACTGTTTCAGTAGCTGCAGGTAGTCCAAGTCTCTACCCTCCTGCTATATTGCCTGCTCCATGCCATGGGCAGACCTTCTGGGACAGGAACTCTGAATAACCTGTGCGTCACAAAAAGTAGCTGCAAGTCAGGAGCAAACGTTTTCAGCTTTTTGGGAAGGGATACTTTCCCAAGGCTATCCTCAAGGCTGTGGATAGCTGGTGGGGAGATGGATCTTGAGCCCTACCCTTGGCAAACTATGACATGGGAGCTGTGTCAGAGGGAGCAGGCTCTGCATTTGAAAGGGAGCTGTTTGAAAGGAAGGTTCAGATCAATCCCTGAGACAAACCTGCCATTCTTGAGAACTCAGACATTATTTGAGTGGTTGTGTATTTGTCTGCAGGTTTCTTGGATTCCCTTTTTGATCAATTTAAAAGAGGTAAAGCTATACCCATAATCTGTGTCCTGGGCTGTGTAGCTGGGGAGCTCACTGCTCTGCCGTCTGTGGCTTGTATGAAATCTGCATGGAGTGGACTGAAGGAATAATCACAATCCTTTACCGGCTTTGGTATTGGACAAGTTGAACATTAACTAAAGATGTATCTACTTACTTTACAAGAAACACATCCGGAGGGCTTGCAAATGCAGAAGGGCTTGTAATTGAACCCCTCTGTTAGGACAAACACAGCTTCGCATTGCTACTGTGGAGGTAGCCCTCATGACAGCGAGACTGGTATTAAGATCTCATCAGAGATTTAACTGCAGTGTGTATCTTTATTACATAAAAGGTTTTCTGACAATATCAGCTCATGCTGTCATTTTTCTTTGCATCAAATAAATGGCTGTGTCCTCAAGGAGCTCAACCTCAGCCTAAGGCATTGCAGATTATTAGGTGCTACATGCCAAAGAATCCTTAAGGGATCACAATAAAGAGGTTGAGTGATGACTGGAGGTTTTGTATTTATTTCTGTGTATTTTTGTGTTCTATTACACTGAGGAGATCTTACCCTAGGTCTGGACATTTCCTCGTTCTCTGACAATAGCTTGTTGTCATTACACTGAATGCTATTACTATAGTCTCCAGGGCTTAAATGCATAAAGACTATGGAGAAACACTTTTGAATTTCTGGTAATTTGTTAAAGTGCATTTAAAGGTAAGAAGCTGTTTTTGACTGATAATATTGGAGACTTTCTTTGAACAGGCAGTTTTTTGCAATGGCAACACAAGCTTCTCCACAGCCCTTCAGTGTGTTCAGCTCTGACCCAAAGCAATCCAGAGTACTACATTGCCCATGACCTTCTGAGGCATGAGGCTCTACCACAAGAAATCATTAAAGACTCAACTCAGGCTTCTGCAATAGGATAGATTATCATTATATCCTAGATGGTAACAGTATATGAAGGAGTACATAGAGCTGTACAGGACTTGAGGCAATTAAACTTCAAACTATTGGCTCTTTTGAACTCCATCTTTCAGCTTTCTAAGTCAGGAGTCATTTTCATGAGTGACCTGGAATTGTTTTTATTTGGTATCTCGGTGGAATAGCACTCCATCTCCCACCAGCAAACACTCTGAATGATTGAGATGTTCCGCACCCACACAACAAAGTTTTTCAAGCCAAGTTTTCAATGGATCTTGCACATATTACTTTTTCTGGGGAAAATGTACTTTATACAATAGAGTTACATTTTTTTAACTCAAAACTTTCTTAGACAAATCTTTTCTCACCAGATGTAAATGACCAATTGTGATCTATTTGATGGGACTCGGTTGTGACGTTGTTTCATTCTCAGTGTGGATTTATCTAGGAAAGAAGACATTAGTTGTCCCTAGAGTCTGAACTCGGTTGACAATAAACACTCCATTGAAATATCCACAATATTTTTTCCAATGGGAAAAAGCCCAGTAAATTCTCATATGTTCAAAATGTGTAATGGTGTGTAAGAAAATGCTGCATAAAGGTTTTGGTTGAAAACCTAAGTACTTCGTTACCATGCAGAATGTCAATCAAGAATTTTCCATGGGGGACTCTGCTAAGCTGTTTGGCTGGTGTACTGAATAGTAGTCAAATATTTCAGGCCTTGTGCCTTTTCTAAAGTTATTTTAACAGATTAAATCAGAATAAGGGAAGCTATTAATTTTCTGATTATATGAGCTTACATTTACTCTTGAAATCAAATCACATTCCAACCCCCTCAGTTTTACTAAAGAAATTTGAATCTCATACTCTGCCTACAGTTCAAAAAAATTAAATTACAGTGAGTTTACTTTGTATGGAATTGCTTAATCAGAATGCAGAGTTTCACTAATCATATTTAAATATAGTCACTGTAAGCCAAACATTGACCTTAGATTAAAAGATTTTTATGACTTATGCTTACTTAATGGATACCCATTTATAGAGCACCAAAAAGAATTCTAAATCATGTAGATGCAAGGCAAAATTAGATGATTAGAAATGCAGCAATGAACTGACACAGCCATTCTCATGCCTTGGAAATGGTATTATTTTACATTGCACCAGCTGTAGAGCCACTGTAAGTCTAATAAAAATGGTGGGAAAGAAGCAGGAAAATAATGATTTTTGGCTCCAGGACAGTAGAGATTTCCAGAAGGTAAACATAAAGTGCATTCCATGTGCATCTCAGACATTTATATGTCCAACACGCTCTTCTGGCCATCAACACAAGGTAGATGTGTGACAGTAAAGATCCATGTGTGAAGATGTCTGCCTGTCTTTGTCTTAATTTTTCTCCTTGTGGTAGTACCAGTGTCAGTGATGGTTCTCAAAGGCACAAACAGATGTTTAGCTGCATAGCTATAAAAAAAAATGAGAGGGAATCGGATGTTTACTTGACAGTCATGGCACTGAAAATCTCCCCAGAAGGTGCTAGCATACCATGGCTACCATGATTTTTATCTACCTTTGCACATGGAAGGTGTAGCATCAGTATAATTTTAACCCTATGGTAGGTAGAACAGTAGTGATTGTCGATACTCACAATGTAAAGTTGTAGTAAAGAAGGATTCAGATGAGGCTCTGATCAGCATGTACAGCATCACTGGATGTGACTGCAAGTGAGCAAACTTGAACTAGTTGGACCCAGTACTCTCACATGGTGGGTTTCTTATGATGGCCTTGTTTCCATTGCTGTTCCTTATAATTACCTGTGTAAGTATTTCTCTGGACTTCAGTGACATGCAATTAGCATCATGAGTCACTGTGTCAGAAGCAGAGCCTACTTTTTTTTTTTTCCTTATCTACTGGAAAGATATCCATTATAATCTTAAAGCTCACACATTACCACATGCAGTTTTCACAATAAATGTAGACGCTTACAAAAATCAAGCATTCCTTGCCTTGTAGTCTGTTTGTGACAACAAACTCCTTTCCCTGCCCTGTTCTGTTTTCATTTTGCTCTCAACTTAATGATCTCTGAGTCTTGTTTAGCTAACATTTCTGAGAATTGGAGGGAGAGGTGGGTTGGCATTTTCCTGGGCTCAGAAATGGCTGAGCTAACCAGCGAGTGAATGTGGGCCAGATAGCCTCAGAAGAACTTTAGTGTTGACGGGCCAAAGTTGATGTGCTGCATCCCAGCAGTCCCCTGCAGCTGAGCTCACAGGAAACTAGCATTTAAATTCTCATCTGGGTTCAGTCAAATCATTATAAGCCATGTTAGTTCTTCACTGTTTTATCTTTCAGTGCAGCAGCCAACAACTCTTCTAGGTTCAGACAGGCTCCTTGGGGAAGCTCATGTTGCAGCACTGAAACTAAGCTGAAACCCTCTATCTGTCTGTCTGTCTTTCCAGTCTTAAACCAAGATATTTATATCCTGCGCCTCGCTGAAGCAGAGTGCTGTGCTGAATTTCATGGATCCCACAACCTTGCATGGATGTGAGTATGCAGAATTTGGCCTTGACCAACAAACTGTAAAGCTGAATCAGCCCTTTTTCCTTCCAGTCCTTCACAACGTTGTCCATGGGATAGCTTCTGCTGTTCTGCTTCTCATCCAGCCAGCATGGCTGTCCTGAGGCCTTGGGATGTTATCTGCTTGTGGAAACAAAGGGCCAAGTTCCTGAAGAGCCTTAGGGAATGCAAATATGCAGTTGGCAGCTAGTCAAAACACTGGAGCTTGGGTCCAAGAGAGGGAAAAGGTGCGAGACAGGCTCTATAGAGTATCTGATCCTGGTTTCTATTCTGTACAGCCAGTCCACTAACCTGAAGGACAGTGACCTGTTACAGCCACACTCAACTGTGAGGCAAGATCTCCATGGCCTTTGCAAGGAAAAGACATGCATCTTAAACCCAGGTGCAGACTAGAGGAGAAAATAACGCTCCTGGCCCCCTCCTGTGCTCTGGCAACCAGAAAAAAAGGTCTTTCCACCACTGAAATTCCGGCACCCTATAAGAAAGGAGCAGAAGCCCTGAAAGAAAATACAGTGACTGCAGATGGGAAAAGATCATCCTGAACTAGACTCTGGTAAGCGAGAGCAATCCACGTGGAGGAGTATGGTTAGCCCAGAAAACATCAGGGTGTGCACATATGGGGTAAATGTGTCAAAAGGGGAGCAGTCCCGTCCTTCTGCTACCATGCGACCCAGGCCAGCAGTGACTTGTGCCATCGTTGCACAGCCAAGACCTTCCTGTGCAGGTCATCAAGAAAATCAGATGTTCCAGCAAGAGAGAGCAGGTCAACTAGTGAGAGGACAGAGGGAGAAAGAGACCTCACAAACTTCCCACAGACTCCCAGACCTCTCCTGGTTTCCCCAGACCTGATTGTCCCCATCCTTGGGGTTGTGACACGGAGTTCGAACAGCAGCACTGATGTACACCAACCTCAGTGGCTGCAGCACGGGCTGAAGGCTTGAAAGTGTCTGAACAGGTGAGACCCCTGTGTTAGCAGACCTCTCACCACAGGGAGATATGGAAACCAAAGGCAGAACAAAAGAGCAGCTGAAGAAGGGAACAGGACACATAAGGGTCTGCAATGACCTAGAAATAAACAGCTGTGAAATTAACGTGAGACAAAGAAGCATTTTCATCCTTTGCTATCCAGGATCCCCAGACTGTGGGGAAACACTTCCTCTCTTACCCAATTCTTTAGCAATAGGGGACTCCTTAAGTCTTGGGGACAGAGAGCAACAAGATTTGGTGGATGTACATACAGTACCTGTAAGCCTGATGCCAAGGCCTGTGAGGGTGCAAGGAAACTGCCTGCCAGGGTGAGAAAGGGAGCATGGCCTCCCCTTCTGTCAGAGAGGGTTTGGGGAGTTAAGCATTGTGTAGGCCAGAGGGACCTGCTGTAGGGATGGTTTCAAATCTGATGGCTTTTAGGACCCATGCAGTGCAGAGGAAAATTGTAAAACCAGATAAAACAGGAAGAAAGAGATTTAAGGGACAGGGTGAGAAGGAGGGAAGATCATCTGGAACTCATAGAACACTGACATCCCATGTGTCTGATAAAGAGTAAGGACCAGTACCAAATGGGGAACCCTCTGATCTCTGACAACCCTGATACATTTTAGGAGCACACTGCCATTTTCCTCACACAGGCTGTGGGGCTACTCCTTCTGGAAATATCAGATGTCTCAGAATAGAGAAGGCTTAGGCAGAGACAGTCCTTTCATGTTTCTCTGTGGTTTTGTCACATTCCTGCCTCTCTTGATTTATTTGCTCCCATATAGCTCTTCTTTCCTCCTCTTGTCTCTGTTTTTCATGCTCTTGTACCATCCATGGTCTCTTTTTCCTCCCAGGGCTCTGACTTTCCTGTCTCACTCAGACCCCACATTCCTATGGCAATAAGTGCGGATATTTTAACAGGTTATCTTGATACTTGTCTTGCTGAAGAAATCATCAAGAAATTATGATTTTGAAATGAGCCACAGTTTCATCTAGAAACTAGCAGACGTTACCCAGCTGTCACAGCCTTCCTTTGCGTCAAAGTTTTCCCAGCATTTGAACGAGGAACAGAAGTCAGTAATGGTTACACGCTGGTTGGTAACACCAACAATCAGGACATTGTCTGTTAGATGCGGTCAGTGTCCTGACTTCCACCAGAAAGCAGCTCTAGGATCCATCTGGTCATATGCAGATATTGACAACGTAGGCATTTCCAGCAGGACTAGGTCACGCTGTGTACCCTTCATAGTCAATAAAGACAAATAAGCACTTGCAGAGCACATTTCGTCTTGTCCTAAATCAATCATCTACTTTAGGCCAGATGCGTCACACCCTAAAAACGCTTGTTTTGTTCTTGCCTAGCGTGAGCATTTTAAGGCAGGTGTCCGTACTGTATTTACTAAAGCTAACAGGTTTCATCTCCTGATGTTGCCGTCTCAAGTATGAGTCCAGAATGGTTGGCTCCGAGCATCCTCTTCAGCTACTGATCATGAAGCAGCTCATGCTGTGAAGTAAAAAATGTAAAATTGGAAAGGACAAGGAAGAGCAGAATCAGGAGTGCTCAGCCCTGGGGAAGAAAAAGTTACTCAGTTCAGCTGTGCACCTAAAAGGGATCTGCCATTTGAAATAGCATTTTGGCCATTGCTTATGGATCTCTGCAGTCCTTCTCTGTCCTTTCTCTCCCCTTCAGGGAAGGACTGTGTAAGGAAGGACAAACTAACAAGTCGTAGACAGCATGGTCTAAAAAAAAAAGCCATGAAGCAGATAGCTAGCAAGAAGGAAGAATCTGTTAAAGGTGGAATGGGGAGCAGACACTTCTCCTCAACCAACAACTTTCTCTGGAAGTGCCATCTCTGTGAGTCTCATCAGGGACCTTGGCTCAGAGGTACAGGAGTCTTTCTTTTAAACTTTTCAGCTCTGCCCCAGATAGGAGGGTAATTTTATCTTAATGTTTGCACTCTACAGAGTTCCCTATGGAATATCTTGAAGCTACACAAATACAAATCCTAGAGAAACAATATTTAGTTTTTGAAGACAATTGAAATATTTTTAAGACCAACCACTGTTTTGGCCCAGGGTATGCACTTTCTGCATGGCAATCTCCAATTTGTACCAGATGCAAAGGCAAAGATATTTACTACACATACCCCAAACTGCACAAATTCCTTTGTCTTTGTGTTCACTTAACCTCAACTTCCATTCCACATAACTTACTTCACCTCAACTATGTTTCTTGGAATAACATTGAATTTTGGTCAGTTCATCACTGGCTTTGTTTGTCTTCGGTGCACTGTGCACTACAGGGTTGGCTTGAAACACGAAACACTGTGGAGAAGGAATCCAATATGGTAAATACAATCATTTGCCTACTATTGCAGGAATAGTTTCCATTATGGCCCCTATTTTTCACACTCTCCTAACTTTCCAAAACACTTACCTTTGGAGAGGGAGTTTTCCATAGTTGGTGTTTGCCTGGAGGTTAAATTTGCCTGTGTGAGTGGAAGTTTTAGCAAAGACATCTAGTCACTTTTACATTATGGCAGAGTGGAAAAAAAAAAAAAACAAAAAAACCCCTACATTTTTCCAGCTTGGGAAGAAAAATGTCTAACCACATTTCTAAGAAGTGTGACAGCAAATCTGCTGAGGGTTGAAATTTGACAGGCGCAATCAGTGGACAGCCCAGTCATATGTTGTGGACCCTGCTTTTTGAACACATCTCTATGTCTCCTGATGTTTATAGGGGGCTCTTTGTGTTCAACAGCCTGCAGGATCACAGCACAACCAACCAGTCACCCCAACTGCTAGCAATTAATTTCTATCCCTTTTTCCCATGTAAGCACAAAATTAGGAGCTATATTAACAGCTCTGTTACCAAGGGTCTGGAAATGCTGAAGTTAAATTTATAATCATGTTATCTCAGTCTCTTGGAATGTATATCATAAGTTTGTGTGTAAAGGAGCTGTTCATCCAGTTAAACAATGAGAACTGAGTGGTATTAAAAGAGCTGGTATCTTTCTTCTGCTATTTTTTTTTCTTTTTCCTGCTTAAAGCATCTACCTGATCTGTGTGAAGGGTTTGGAGCTGGCCTGTAGTAGCTTATGAATCCTACATGAAATCTGGCTATAGAGATAATTATTGTATGACTATATCTGGTTATTGGATTATTACCTGCATGAAGAAGTTGTCTTAGTTTAATAGCCAAGCCATTAAGAAAAAAAAAGAAGGAAAGAAATACAATAGTTCCACAAGAGCAACTTCTTAGCTGATTTATCAGGAACTCTTAAGAAATAATGCCTGAGCTACAAGCTGTAAAGAGGCTATGTCCACACAATGTGCAAGTCAATAAAGCCAGGAAGATCATCATTGTTGCTGAAAGTGCAGGCTGCAGTCGCAGAGATCTAACTGGCAGACACCACATGGGAGGCTGAGGAAGCTAGGCTTGCTCAGGACCAAGAATGATTACAAGTTGTAAGTGAGATAAAGGTACAGTTTTTTTCATTATGGGGAGGGGAGGGGAGGCAGACTTGCATGGAGAATGTTTGAAACTTTCAAATTAAATGTCACGCTTCTACTGCTGAAAATACACTTCCAGGTCACCTGCATTAATGAACAGTCATAAGCAATTAGTCAGAAATTAGTAGGCTCCAGCAGCAGTGGAAGTGCTAAGAAGTGGTAGGTAGGAGCTCTAGTACAAGTCTTGACACTAGGCATGTGCCTGCTGAGACTGGAGAGGGGAATGGTCCTCCAGTGGAGAAGCCACATGCTTTCAGTAAGGGTAAGTAATTCCAGCAGTAATTCCAGAGCAGTAGTGAATGAACAAACATAAGTGTCCTTGGCTATATCTGCATTGCTCGCTGAGGTGTTCTGGTGAAGGACTAGAGCATCCTATCCCTTTCCCCGTGTTACAGTCCACAGTGTATGGCATTTCTCCCACAAAGCTCCACAGCATTTCAGTCAAGCCCCCCTTAATACTTACCCTCACTCCTGACTTACCTGCCCCATGCACACCCTTTTAGCTGACCATGCTTAAGTGCAAGGCTAGACCAGACAACCTCCTGAGGTCACTTCCAACCAGAATTATCCTGTGATGCCACAACCACATTGCAGGGCAGGCCTGCTGATGTTGCCATGCAGCTCGGTAAGGGGAGTGATGCTGCCACATCCATGTGGCACAGCAGATCACTGCAGGGTGGCCAGTGTCTGTGCTGAGGTCAGCAGGGCCATCCACTGGATGGATTACTCTTCTGTTCACAAAATTACTCTTCTGCAATGACAAAAGGTTTGGTTGTACCCGGGCCTCTTTGATCACCGCCGGTGGCCCTTGCGCACCCTGGTCAGAAGGGCCGACCATGAGTGCTGTGCCTGTGCTTCCTGGAAGTCCTCTGCCCGCCGCCCGTGCCAAGTGTTTACTCTCTCAACTGTTGACACAGCCTCCACAGTGTGTGATTATCTCCACTTTCATCTATATCAGCACGGCGTGACCCTCTGCAGCCTCCACACAGATGACCATGGGGAGTTTAGTCACATCCTGAGCTCCTGTCAAATGTGTCTTTGGGTGTCTGATTGCTGCTGGGGAGATCAGCTGAGCACAAGACCTGAGGCAACTTCCTCACCAGGTTGCCGCAGGGGCGAGCAGCCAGCCCTGCTCAATCGGAGACAGGGATGGGATGTGGTGGGATGCTTTGTCCATGGGGTGAGAGACACCAAGGGACACAGGTAAGCACCCTCCTACAGCTCAACAAGTCCAAGAAAGGCATGTGTTGTAAAAAGACTTTCTGGTTGTCCAGTGTAAAGCCTTTTCCTGTAGTCAAGGGCCAGCAATCTGCATCGGCCTGACACAGAGAAGCTTCTGGCCAGAAGTCATTCCCGAAATCCAACTCATGTTATACTGCATGCCTGGGACCACCGGCTCTGCTGAGGGAGCACAACCCCAGGGAAGATGTGCAGGCTGGTCAGCTCTCCACCCCCTACACCTCCCCTTGCACTGGGGACCAGCTCACAGCAGTGAGAAACTCCATCTGCAAGTGTTGTAGTCCAGGCTTGGTACTGGGAGGGAGAAGGTAAAGAGAGGACCGACAGGAGCAACTGACTCACCATAGAGATCCCCCTGCCCTGCACACACCATGCAGACCCTGCTTAACCAGAAGGGAAGGGGCCAAGGCAGCTCACATGAGGCACCACACAGAGAAAAAAGCTCCTCATTGATCACTGGGACAATGTGCGTTCCTGGAGGTCATTCATATTCACTGTACCCAGAAGACATGGGTCACGATACTGAGAGAAAGGCTGTGAGCATTATCACGAGCCACATGCTGGTCTGGCCTTTTTTCTTAAACAAATTGAAAGTCAGACCTCAGATCCCTCTGCCAGCTATTCATGGCAATGACTCCAGGCTAAGGGCTATTTGCTCTTCCACTTGCTGAAGTCCGTGGTATCAGAGACTGTAAAAGAAGGTGCATGAGGCATCCCTCCATAAAGATGACAAAAATCAAGAGGACAGAGGAAAAATACAGCTGAAACAGAGCCCCAGGGCCTTCAGTTACCCTGCTGGCCCTGTTCCAGGGAGCTCCCCGACCCTGATGGCCTGATTGCCTCTGGTTTAAGGGCTCAGCCTTGATGTTGAGGATGTGGGTTTTGAGCCTCCTGCCACTTCACCTGGCTGACTTCCTGGAGCCACGGGCACGGACCCACAAGGAGCACACTGTTGGACCGACCTGATCAAAGCAGAAATAGGCTTATCTACGCGGGAGTGGGGTGACCTGAAAGAAGAAATCCCATTGGATTTGGTAGCTGGAGCCTACTCCCTTCCTTCCACCCGGAAGGACTCTCCTGGCAGGCATTTTCTGCGACATCAGTCCTCCAGCCCTGTATGGTCACTGTTGCTGTACAATGTACCAGTTGACCTCAGGACCACTTGCTGTCCTTGATTTACTTCATGGCCCCCCTAGCACAGCTGCAGGTAAAACTGTGTGAGGGAGGCTGGGACAGCTATGATTTTCCTGAGTAAGACAAGCTTTTGCACTAGGATAGCATGTGCAGAAGTCCATGTATTGCTATGTCTTTAAGCCTTTGTGGTAAAGGAGGGCATGAACATTTGTGTTTGGATCTGATCCCAGGAGCTTATCCTCTGGCTTTGCACTTGTGCAGCTAGGGCTGCAGGGCTGTGTCCCATGGCTCTCTCTTGGGCTCATCCGCCATGACCTATCAATATAAAATTACATTGCTCAAAACCAGACTCACTGGTTCCCTTCTTTTGCTGTTTAGGGTGTATTTTGGGAGGCCATCTGGGGGAACAGTCAAGTTCCCAGAAAGGTATTCTGGAGCAACAAAGATGGCAGTGTCATCTGGTGACCCTTTAACGGAGTTCTAAAAGACTGACTGATGGAAGGGCTGGTGGTGTGACCTTGGTAGGTGGAGGCATGAGTGCCTCGCTGAATTAGGGCTGGTGCTCTGGCCCTAGAGGCAGACAGCTTGCTGCTAGAAAATGATGATCCTAGCCAAAGAGTGACTATTGATACCATGCTGGTGGTGCATCCATAGCAAGATGAAGCCCACTGTCACATGCATGTGCTGACATGTCACTGCCATCCTCTCTGAGACCTGTGAGTTTTCCTTCAAATCTGCTTCAACCTGCTGGTGGGTGAGGAGTCATTCTTCTCTTATCTGAGGGCTTTCCTGTCTGTGGCCTTCCTGAAAGTCTTCATATTCGAGGCAGAATTAGCTTTCTCTGTCTCGAGTGGTTGTTCCTGCTCTTGGTCTTGATGGCATCCTTTTTCCCCTTTGCCTGGCACTGCCCTGCAATTTGCATTTCCCCCAGCAGCTGGTCTGGCCAGGGATCTCTGTGTATTCCATGGCCACTGCAGCACTGCCCTGGCAAATCATAGTCCTGCATGTATTTCTTTCCACCATTCCCATCAGCCTCTCCTCTCCATTTAGTGACAACTCTGTGGGCTTTATCTGGCCCCAGAGCTCCCACCTTTAGTGTTAGGTGGTTGGCACACCTGGCTGTGGTGATGTAGCTGACAGGACCCCATGTCCTACCTGCAGTGCCCAGCTTTTGAAGAGTTATGCTGTGTTCAGAGGGACAAGGGAAGTGGTTAAGGTGTCATTGCCCACATCGCTCTGCTCTTCTGGATATACGTTGGCAAACTCTGGCATTCCAGTAGCACTGTTGCTGTGTGCATGACTGATCACACAGATATGGAGGTGTCCTAAAGGCTGCTGTAGTGTGCTGAGTGCTTCTGAAATGCCCACTTCTGTATGTGCGGGGGTGATCTCAGGTGCGTGTACTTGGGGAGGTCAGGGAGGCCGCTCACTCCCACCCTGCAGGGCACCTGAACAGGGCACAACAGGCACAGCCTGGTGGCAAGGTGGGAGCTGCTTCACCTCCGTCCCTCAGCCAGGAGACATTACGTTAAAGGGCATAGGGAAACAAAATCCTACATTGTCACCTTACCACACAGGCTTGGGACTGTGGTCCAGCAAGGTGAGCCTAGACAGACAGGAGCCTAACTGCATTCGGGTCTGCTGCATGCCTCTGCACGGGTTTGGCAATCGGCTTGCTTGCCTGTCTGTGAAATTGGGCTAGCAGTGGTTACCTTTGTTTTTGGGATGTTTCAGGTCTCAGCACGAAATATATTATGCAAATGAGGAAGGTTTCTGCTGTTATTTCTTAGTAATGAACAGCAGACCTTGAATTTTGACCTTTACGTGTTGTTGAGGGTTTTTTTGGTTGCTTTTTATTTTTTTTACAACTATCCATACACGCTTCACCAGGCATGAACTGAGTGGACTGGTCACAACTGAAGGTCAGAATCATTTTCCTGCCAGCTCTAACCATGTAAGTAGGGGTTAGAGCAGCGCTGGAGGGGGGTATATTTATGGGCATGCAGATGAGCTCCCATTTGGAGGCGTTTCTGCTGGTAGGTGGAGGGATGGAAGTACAGCTCTGTGGGGACACGCTGTGGTCGCTCCCGAAATCAGCACCAGGCATGGATGAGCCTGAGCCTCTGGCTTGCTTTCTCCTTGGCTGGGTGTAGGCAGAGGGCAAAAGCAAAGACCAATCTGCGTGTCACCGTGGGTGTGTAAATAAAAGTGACAACCTGTAGGGTTATCTGGCCCTCGGCACCAGGCTTTTGAGTGGCCATACTCCAACGCTGACTAGATTGCAAAGAGGAAAAATATTGATTCAGTTTTCTGCACTTTGAATCCTGCTAACTCTGCCCTTGATCTGCTCAGACAGATTCAGAGGAAAGGCTGAGTGCATCTTCAGCCAGTGTAAAGCACACCTCCCTCTGCCTGGTTCCATCTGTAAATGGCATGAGCCTAGGCTTGGCATCTGCCTCCAGAGTAACCCCACATGTGTAAGCATCTATCTCTCTGCGAGCATTAACCTAACTGGGAGAGTTGTTACCATACAAGCTGGCCCCCTCCATACACTGCAGTGTTCCCAGCAGGATTGTACAGCTGCAGCTGTCCTTCCAGGGGAACTTCTTTGGCAGTCCATTGAACTCTAGTCCTAGATTCAGGCCCTATCTTCAACAGATAACTCATACTCAGATAATACATACATCAGACCTCAAGTTTGACAATTGATTCCCTGTTCCCTACGGTTTATCACCTAGCCAGAGGGATGCTCATGTGTTACTGTGTCAGCAAATAATTACTCATTAGCTCAACTGGGCCAAGCCCAGATGTGTGCTCATCTGCTGCAGGTGCTACTATCCTGATTTCTGAACTAGAGCAGGCCCTGAGGAGGGACATGGTATTGATGGGCTAACCTCTGGATTAATCTGTCTCTGAACTTGTTCATATGTGCACCTTGGAGCTCCTGTCAAACCTCTCGCAGCAGCCAGCAGTAGGGGCAGAGGAAGAGTGCTGCACTGGAGCATGCAGTGCTCTCCAGAATACAACAGCAGTTATTTTGTTGGCACCCTCTCTGTGGACTGGATCCATCACCATGACAGCTGGCTGAAGAAACAGCAACAAAACAAGGAGTTCATTGACTTGTCAAAACTTCAGAATTTTAGGTTTGGATGAGGTTTTGACAGACCCATCTCACAACTCCTCAGTAGCCCAGGCATGGTGCAGACTGCCCCTGGGCTTCCTCCTTCCCCTCCCCGCCCACCTACCTGATACTCTGTTCCCTTTCCAAGAGGAAACTGAGATCTTTGAGTTTTAGTCTGGGGTGGAAGGCAACTAGATTTGACAAGGGGATTACTGTTTTCTGCCTAGTTCTTGTTGTGATGCTGTGCAGGCTGTGAATCTTGATCCTGGTCCTACACATGCATTTCATGCATTTCCCTGATTAGAGTTGAAGATGCTGTAAAATTTACCAGGATCTTTGTTCTGGGGTTCTGGTTAACCTAGGAAGAGCTCAGATACACAGTGATACGAATCAGGTTCAGGTTCTAGCAAAGATGGTTCTGAGCTCCTGAATTCCTCCTGTTAAATGGGATAGTTGGTTTCAATTAATTATTAATGATTCGCAACACAGCATTTGATCTCCCGTTCCACAAAGTCAAGGACTGTTCAGATGAGCCTTTGGTCTTTACTCATCTCATTATGTGAGCTTCAGCCACCTATGATGTGATATTAATGACCAATTAAAAATACCGCTTATCTATGAATTAATAATAGTGATCCTTGTTTAAAAGAGCAAGTGCAATTCTAGGACAGCGTCAGATTTGTGGGGACTCTCAAGCAGACTTTCATCATGCAGGCAGCACGGATGTTAGGTGTAAGGTAGGGCTTTGTATAAGAATGAGAATTTTTATGCATGTTCTGTGGAGGATGGGGTTCATAAATCAGTCTCTACATCAAAGGTGTCAGGGATCAGCGGGTCAGCAGAGACAGCCACAGCTGAGAAGACGTATGTTCAGCCTCTTGTCCCATCACAGAGTCGTTCAGTGACTGGACAAACCAGCCAGCTTCCCCAAGTGATTTTGTTTCCTAGCTCCCATTGTTTTTAATAGGCATTACACACCTCAGTATCCTTGAAGGTCTACACTTTCAGTTGCTTTCCTGAAAGTGAGTCAGCAAATCAATGTCTTCACTTGAACTGTTCAAGTCTGTGGTAGTCCTGTTACCAGGAAAAGGCCCACAGATGCTAGGAGAGATCAGTGCATGCACTCCTGCAAACACAGACCTCCTGGGATGGCATACCTAGAGGCAGCTCTGCGCCAGTAGTCAGGCTCTATCTCTGGGCGGTATGCGTCTGTGTCCTTCAGAAACATTGTTCTTACCCTTCCTTAGAGTCCTATCAGCTGTGGGATGCTGCAGGATACAGCTCATGCTGTTCCCGCCTGGTGAGATAAGGCTCCCTTCAAAGTTCCAGCTTGTTAAAGAAAATCTCACACCACATGCAGCACGTCTGGAAGCTTCCAGATTGTTTAGGGTTACATGAGCAAAACCATATCTGTATTTTCAGCAAATATATTCTAAAAACATATGAGCTTTAAAATGCGTTGAGGTTGTCAAAAGATTCCAGAAAAAAGAGCGGTCACTGTAAGACAGAACTGGTGGTGTGGTTAAAGCACATTTGAAACTCCCTGACAGAAGTGTATCTATCAGTGCAAGAAAAACAAGGAAAAAGCCTGTAACTTAGCAGGGTAGAGCATCACTTCTTTCTTTCTGGCCATTTCTTCATGGCCTGCCTGTTTGTTTCCTAGTTTTCACCTGCATACAGAAAAAAATAGGAAGAAGCCATTCTGGGTCACCGTAGGATGCTGACCCTGACTTTTGTTATCAGACTGGTATGAAAGAGAAATGTTTCACTTCTCTAGTAAGACCTCAGTTGGCCCTTCACATAGGAAACGGTATGTAGAGCAACGATGCCAGCTGGAGTTTGTGGGACCTGCATCCTCTGTGGTGTTCCACGTGTTCCAAGAGGAAAAGCAAGGGACATCCCATTGTTCTGATTTATGGAAAAATACGTCTCTGGAAGAGATTAAATCCTCTTTTGCTTCACTGGTAAAAGTGACACAGATATTTTTATATCTAATCAGGTTCCTTTTCCTTTATCATGATGTTTAGTCAGAGCTGCAGGTCAAGCAAATGGCTTTGTGACGTGTGCCAAATGCAGACTGATATGGAGCCTTTGAAGTAAGAAATGTGAGCAAACTTCTCCCACATGCTTGGTCTTCCTGATAAGTGGGTACACAACTGACACATCACTCTCTTCAAGCCACTCTTGAGCACTTCACTGGTTTATTAATTTTATGGTAATTCTCAGCAATGAGGGGAATACTTGCTTAACAAAAGTAAAATCTGAATAGAGAAAGCAGAAAAATTCTTTACAGAACAGTTTTAAGAGAAAGTCTATCTTTGCTGAGAGCTTGGAGACTTCCTTTCTGAGAAGATGAAATTACTCTAGGTGAGCCTTGAGCCACAGAAACTGTATTTTTTTATTTTAATTATGCAGAATATCATAATTCTGAGTGTGGGCTGGCAAAATCAAACCCCAGAGATGGGGGCTCCTCTGAGTCAAGCCTCTTTTTCTGCAGCCAGACCATCCACATCATTACATTTGGATTTTGAATGTTTGGGGTCCTTCTGGAACCCCTCTGTTTTTCACTTCAGGCTAGGATCAGAGGTGAGCTCATGACGCAGCACTGAGAGCTCAGGTCAAACGTGAATGTATTAACACTGAGGAATTTGCACAGCTAAAGTTCAGCTTCTTATACAGATATACAGATGTATGAATGCTCCGCAGCATTCAAATCCAGGTCTGGATTAACATTTTGAACCCTGCCTGAATTGAGGGAATTGAGGTCAGAAAGGTCAGCTCTGTATCCTTGTCAAGCAAGGCTCCTGAATTATGTCACTGCAGTAAATATTTAATGAAGGAATATAGGAAACTTACTCAACATGGTGCCTTTGTAAGCTCATTAACCATCTCCTGGATAACATATAGTACAGTATTTTTCACCTTTTCTTCAGATTGAAATGCAAAGAAATTTTTAATCTTTCAGCGTATCCACTGGGTGAAATGTAGTCACCCTTTCAGTCCCATATCTTAACCTTTTCTGGAAAGCTTGTGGGATACATTGCCCTCAGTCTGTGTTTCTGGGCAAAGAGAAATCTCAATTTGCTGAAAACCAAGACTTCCATAGACAGGGGAGACACATAGCCTTCATAACCCAATGCTAGGAAGCAGGTCCTGCTGTCACTGAAGAAACACTCGGAGGCAGTGCTTGTATTGACTTTAGTGAGAGCAGGCTGAAGGCCTGATCCTCTTCTAAACGTAAGAAACCCTCTGCTCCTGTCAAAGCAAATATCTGCTTGTGAAACTTCTTAGGTAGGGGCTGTAATAACACAGTGCCATGAGGGAATTTACATGAAAAATGGGTAAATACCACACTTAGGATTTGGATTAAGGTCTTAAAGATGCCTCTTAAGCACCTCTAACAGTCTCTGATGTGGTTGCTTAAGCTAGTTTCACTGTAGACTTTCTAAGACAAGTAATAGAATTGGTGTCCACCAGCAGATGGTGCTTCTGCCTGAGAATTGATTTCTTTCATGACCATTTAAAGATAGAGCTTCTCACATCATTACTGCAAAAGACACTTGTCAAGGCAAAACATTGTCCATTAGATCATACAGATTCTGTATTTTATATAGGTCCTATGTATGCCTTTCTGTTTGCTCTTCTTTTACCTTCAATGCTGCTTTTCTTTAAAGGGCCTTTGATTAAAGGAACAATCTCCCTTTTAAAAAATATCCCATGGAAGGTCCTTATTTAGCACATGTAATACTGGGCTGCAGAACTTTGGTGGCAGGAAAAAGGGAGATGAGTGATGTTTTTTTACTTGGGGTATCTTTTAGGCTAACTTCAGTGGAGACACATATGCACAAAATCAGGCAAGCAATCTATCCCTTGTAGTCTACTGATTCTCAGCTCCCCAAGGACAACAAGCTGAACTTTGTCAGCTCTGAAAGCATGTGGAGCAGATGAGGAGGAGGCAAACAGACAAATAAATACCTACTTGACTCCTGACTATTCCCTTTAATGCTTGTGGGACCAAACAGTTAACTTTTAGCTGAAATCTGTCTGTGTCTACTATAACTAATTTGCATTAGGAATCTTGTACTGATTTTTTTCTGACATTACAATAGAAGTAAGTACTTTAAAATGAAGATCCAGGATCACCCCTCCAAGCGAGATAATGCATAATCTCACTGCCCCCAAGTGTCTTAAGACTCCTCCAACATTTCGATACCTTGATGGTTGACGCATCCAGTCCCTTAGTTCACACGCCACTGTATGGGCATTGTTGCATGTACCAGGGTACGAGATTGGGTACAGGGCTGTTTTGGGGCTGGAAGGTTGCATTTAACACTGGGCTTGTAGCTAGCACTGGTGATGGAGAAGGAGTGATGGTAACAGTAAATCTCTGCGTTGCAAGTGTATGGCAATACCTGCAGAAGAGCATAAAGCAGGAGTTTGATTCAACATGTTAAACTGGAATATGAAGCAACCACCTGCCCTAGAGAGCTCATGGTATTGAGCCCAGACCTGCCCTTGGCAGACTGCACACTGACTGCTGTAGTCTGGTGCCTTCCATGCTGCTCTGGGCAGCTTCATCCCCATCCAGGAGATATCAGCATGGGGACTATGGTTACCCCACTGAGCCAATGAGATTTCTGAATTATGTGGGTCAATGCAAAAACAGGGTAAGGTACCAACATGAGACGGAAATTTTGTGAAGAAATTCTTACATGAACCACAACAATCACATACTTACACACACAAAGAGTTGTGCATACTCGAACCGTGCAGGTCTGCAGACATTCTCAGGAGCTATGAAAAATCCGCTTTATTTTAAAAGAGACTGAATTTTTGTGAAAATGGTAAATTCTCCTCTTTCTTCCATCTCAGAAATGGCCAATGAAAAGCACCAGAAATGCTAAATTAATCCTTCTCAAAGAAGGCGCTTTGAGGAACCGCACGTTATATAGTGCTGGAACTAAAAGAAAGCAGGACCAAAATGCACTTCCATGATTTTTCTGGGATAAATGTACATGCCACAATGCCTGCATCTTATGTTCCTGGCCACCACATTCTCTGTATTTTTGAAATCGAAGGTGAATCAACAGTCCATGGATCTTCACTGTAGCTTTTGCTGGAGCCTTTGATGGAGATGCCAGAATATGGTTTCTAGAGCGATGGACATTAGCAGATCCAGCAGGGTAATTAATTGGATAGAATCCAATTAAAAGATTACTCTCCTGTTCTCCAGATAGGGTACTATATGGATGCACAAAATTATCTGATGAAATCCCTCAGGCAGCTTACCCAGAATAACCTTCTTCTGGATCCACTCCAGCTCCCAGCAGAGGCCCTGGTTCAGGAAATCATCTTTATTCAGAATAGCACTTAAGCATTTGCTTAAAGTTAAGCACGTACATAAGAGCACTTCCAACAAGGCTGTGCTTAATTGCACCCTATCTGCCTTCCTAAATGGAGATTAATGTCAACGGGAAGGTTCCAGCTGATTTTGGAAAGCTGGGAGGAGGCTGCTGCCGTCTCCACAGAGTCACTGTGCTTCTTAACTATGGGAATACTCACTCACGTGGCATGGTGCTGAGGCCGGGTATCAGGGAAGGCAAAGGAAAAACACTGGCACAGGGAAGGTGCATGCGCGTGGGTGGCCTCTGTCTGCTGCTCTGGAGGTGCGCGTTTTCTGCTTGAAGCAGGAGCTGAACGTGGGCAGATTGCAAGGCCAGTTTGAGCAACTGGATTGAGGTCATAGAAGCAAATGGGCCCAAGGTCAAGGAAGGCTGAGGACACAAGATATGTGCCTGTGCTCACGCAACATATAACAGATTAAATGAGCAATTATTTCTTAACTCATGTGCTGTCACACTTGTTTTCCTTCCTTGTCAGTGGGCTTGAAATGATCAGCTGTCTTTACTTTTTAGAGTTCTCGTAGTGATGTGGGGCCTCAGGATATGTTTTGGCCTCAATGTCCTCTATGGATTGTTGTGTGTAAAACATAGATTTTTCTTCTGCCAAAATAACTATCAGTGTAATGTAACTTTCCCTGGCAGTGGAGTTGGGCTCAGAAGATGCCATTGCATGAGGTTGTGTAGGGTGCTTGCTCTGGTTTTCTATTTCAATAAAATGTCCTGACCTGGCCTTTGTTTTCCCTTTCACTCTTGCTGTGTGAGCAGTATCAACTGGTTCCACGATCACAGGACTCCATTAAAGTCCCAAGTTTGAGCAACGAGCATCTCTACTAGGCTGTAGCCAGGTCAACAGGCTGCAAAAAACAAACAGCATTTTTAAAAATATGCAATTAAACCCAAAATACATAGCAGCTCTAGCACTAACTTGACATTTCTGCAAAATGCTGACTTTGTTGGCAGCTTAGACCCAGCTGGTATGTGTTCATACCAGCTAATGCTGGCATGTGCTCATACCAGCTAATGCTGGCATGACCTGTGCTGGGTGCTCTCTTCCTCTTCCCGCCTGGGCAGCATAACGTGGCACAGGCATCCTGCACAGATTGCTCATGCCTGGACCCCACCAGTAACAAAGCTGTTCAAGTGCCACGAGACATGAAGAGCAGGTCTCAGATCTCTTCTTTCCCAATGTGGGAAGCAGAGCCATGTGGGCTTGTGTGACTGAGGGGTGGCTGGTACGCTCAAGCAATGTGCTCGCTCACAAGCAACAAGGTTTTGAACATGGAGCCCTACCAGGTAGCCCACTGCTGGCTAGCAGCCTTCCCCCAGTGTGAGATCCATGGCCAGCAGCAGCTCCAGCAGACCAGCAGCATTTGCCCACCAGGTACCTGGATGGGAAGAGGCCTCGGTGCACTCCCGGAAGAAGTGTAGTGAAAGCTGAGCTTGAACCAAGGGCTGCATCTGCACAGGTGTGGAGGAAGCAGTGAATTGAGTTCTGTTCCACTCCCGTGTTAAATATCAAAATATCACAGATTTGCACCCGGAGTTGCTCTCTTATCAGACTTTCCAGCTTAAGCTCAGTCTCTGCAAGCCTCAGGCTGTAACCTGGGGTCTCCAGTCCATTTCTCTTCCCTGGCTCCTTAGTGAAGCACTCATACAGCCTTTGTAAATAGAAGGGACTAAAATATATAAACATGTATGTTTGTAAGTAGGCATGCCTTTGTATGTAGGCATAGGGACAAAGGTGGAGTTTTAAACACAAAGTTGTTCAAGGTTGTTTGCAGGCACTTTCATTTGGCTCCTGTGCAAAAGGGACTGGTTTGCACTAGACTCTGGACAGGGGAAGACAGGCATGCTATTTGGCAAGCACTTTAATTCCCAGCTTCTGCCAGTCACTGACTCCCTAGGGTACCTGCTGGGAAGGCATGCTGCTCTGAAAGCACTTCCCCTCGTAGCCTCTGAGATGGGGCAGTAGTAGCTAGCTACCTGCCAGGATTTCAAAGAGGGCCTGTCCTGAGCAGAAGCATCTCACAGCCATGCAGGAAGCAGCTCTTGATGGCTGGCTAAATGTGTCTGGTAGGGGAGAGATCAAGTGTGAGGTAAGGCTGAGTCTTTTACACACAGCTGCAAGCTTGGTTTAAAGCACAGCTTGTTGTTCTGGAGCAGGTGAAGTTGTCTGTGTAGATACATCCACTGGATGAGCAACAGATCTGCTGTCAGGGTCTGCAGTGCTTGATGATAGGAGAAAATGCTTCCAACAGAACTTGAAAGTCCCAGAAGTGTCTTGTAATTTTTCAGAGACCAGAGGACTAGAATTTAGTCCCTGACTTCAGTACTCTATCTTCTAAACAGCATTGCTTTAAAACACATCTTGAAATGCATCCCTGCTAAGGAGTCGCAGTGACCCTCCTGGAGAAATGGTTCAACTCTCCTGCCCATTTGAATCAGACCAGAATCGTTTTGCTGAGGAGTTATGAAAACAGATGACTCACTCATCCATGACACTTTTCAGCAACAAGTCTGTAAGCCTGCAGGCATGTGAGTTAACAATATCAAGCCCTGCAAAAGCGGGTATTGGCAGTAACTCCAGCTCTAGTTGGGACTCACCTTGCTCTGTTCCATCCAAATTCCCCACTGGATTTTGTGGACTTCACTTGAGCCAGGAGTGCAGAACCAGCTTGCTTACAATCTGGGCCATACCGGAGGGGCAGCCCATGGGAGGACTGGTACAAAGCTGGCCTAAGCACCCCCACACCTCTGTCCTGAACCACCTCTCAGCTGTGACGTTACATTGCTGCCATCAAACTCGTGGCTGAATCCCACTCTCGTGCATCAGTGGGCTACAACAATGTAAGGATAGCTATCCTGGGTCAGACACAAGTCCTTACAGCCTTCTGTGGCAAGGGGGACACCCTGGCACACAAGGACCCTGGGGGCGACAGGTTGTGATCTCTCTTCTGACCCCTGCAGAGCCTCCCAGCAAGGCTCTGTCTGCTCCCCTGCCCTCTCCTTTCTATTTACCTTGTCCCATCTGAAGATCCATCAAGTCATGGCACCCTTGCCACCAGAGGGGGAGGTTTGATGGGAGCATCCTGGTGACCTTCACATCCTTCCCTTTCTTTTCTCTGTTGTCCGCTGGACAGGCTGATCCCTCCATGCTTTATTTCTTTTCCCACCATCCTCTTTCCTGCCTCTCCCTCCCCTTTACCAGAGAGGGTGGGGAGGTTTTGTTAAGTGAAGAAATCAGTCAAGGGAACGGACAAACCTGGAAGCCTAAGAAAGAACACAAAAGTGGGGCAAGCATGTAGTCACGCTTCTCCAGAATAATACTCAGCAGTCTGCTCTGACAGGGTGTGATATCTTTTTACTCAAACACTCGATACATTTTTCTTCTCTGAATCAATCTAGTTGCTTTTAAATGCTTGTCAGCTATGAGCATCTACAGTGTCCTGTGGCAAGAAGGTCCAGAGCTTGGAAGTGCACTGTGGGGACAAGTTCCTTTTGTAACGACTCGGAGACTAAGTCAGGATTTGGATCCAGCTTACAGGTCTCTCTGGTTAGGATATGAAAGGAGAAGGAGTCACCAGTCTTACTGTGGGCATTCAGCCACATCAGAAGCTGTGAGCTGCCCCTGTCCAAGGGGAGCTGTTGCAGTCCTCTACAAACCTCTGCCAGTGCAACAATCCCCTGCCAAACCCATGGCCTGCTGCAGTCTACTACTCTCCCTTCCCTCTGCTTTATGAGGACAGGCCTTTGCAATAAAATGTGGCTTCAGAAAGGCTACCTCTCCCAGTTTCCATTGTGCAGAAACTCCTTGATACTAGCAACTCACTCTTAAGGACACCCTAGGGTCAAGTGAGTTTGGTTGCAAGAAATGGCTTTTTGCTAGAGAGCAGGTGTTGCATGATGCCTGCTACCATTGTACATCTGTGCTGCAGTTTCTCTGAACTGCTACCCAGTGCAATCCCAAACAAAACCTCAGGTCAGCTTAATGCCAAAGCACATACTTCTGGCCCTCTCGCACTACCTAGGGTCTGCCCTGCCTGTCTCTGGATGCCTTGTGGGGATGTGGAGAGAACATGTGAAGAGCTGTTTCATTTCCCCAGCCTAGGCACCTAAAGAGCCAATGCGTGCAGAAGAAGGAAACATTTGTCTGTCATCATGTTCAACTGTGGACATCACTGGAAGTCAAACTGAGGAGCAGGTATAGATGACATCTAAGTTGTAGGCTGGGCTCTGCATGGGGCAAGCATTTCTATGTGAGAACAGCAGTTGCTACCCTCAACATCCCAGATCTTATTCTGTTAATTGAAGTGCACAGCACACACTTCTTTAGTCTTTAGCTACACAGATAGTGTTTATCAGAGCAAATGCCAGCACGAAAAAAAACCCCAAAAAACAAAAAACAAAAACCAACACATTTGAAGTTGATGGATTACGACGCAATTTTCCTTCCAGGACCAGGAGTGTAGCTGTCAAGTGTATAAGCATCAGAGCTGCATAGGGGCTCCTGGGCAGAGGGCCCAGACGCCAGGCTAGGTGGGGAGCCTCTATGCCACCACTGGTGCTAGTTCAAACCAGTGACGGCAAATGACCTGTGGTTCTCAGAGATGCGCCATGGAAGTGGAGGGCAGGTGGGCACAGCCAGTACCTCGCTGTGTGCGCTGCCCTGGGTGACCTTTATACTCCCTGTCCAACTCTTTGCTACTGTCTCTCCAACACTCCAACTGCTCTGGCTGAGCTACTGATTGTATTTCTCCATGAGGCCTGGGGGGTGCGGGTGAGGAGCAGAGGGCAGCTATGTTGGGTGGTACCGAGTGTGTTTGTGCATGCGGGAGGCGTGTGTGTGTCTGCAGAGCTTTGTGGTTCCTATCTACAACCCAGCTAGCAACTGACCCGCAGCTCCCCATCCAAAGAACAGATTCAGCTTAATCTGTTGGGAACAAAATTGCTGCTGTCAGTTATTACCATCAACTTTGCCTTTCAAGACACTGGCCTTCAGCAAGACCTTGCCTTCCGCTAACTGCACGTGGTGTAATGCAGTTTAGCTGCAGGCAACAATATTTTAATTATAATTGAAAATCCACCTGATATTTAGGAAGGAACCTGTGTTGGCACTTCGGGTTTCTTTTCTTCTCTGAGGGACACACATACATGCATTCAAGGTGCCACATCCTATCTTCCCAGCCAGAAGAACACTTTCCTGAGGTTGTGGTGGTGTGAAGAGGTCAGGCGGAGAGCTGACAGCTTGATCTGCCTTTCGGGACCCTTTTGGCTGCCTGGGCTACAGTGAGGATGGAGTTTCCACGTGAGAGCTGATCAGCCTGCGTGCAGGCACACACAGTGAGGTGGTAACAGGCATGTGGCCATAACAGGTAGCCCTTGCCAGTCCTCCCCTGGTGTTAGCAGACAGGAGGGGTGCAGTGCTGCCAGCTGCTATGCAGTTTATCAGTGGTGCATGCAGGCACCATCCCCATTCCGGTGCCAGGAGTGGAGGTCACTCGGCAGCTCACATTTTCCAGGGCTGATGTTGGGATGTCCTTTACCTGAAAGAGCTATTTGTCCCCGGAAAAAGCCATCCCTGTGGTCATTGTTTGGAAAGGTGTTTATTTTCCATCTTGCTTTCAGAAGGGTGATCTCAAAGAAGCTGAGGAGTGAATTTCCTCAAGTCACTAGAAGCTAAGCATCATCCATGGTGAAATGCTAGTGTTTGCTTTTTCATTTAAATGCTATGTGCAGGCAACACCCTTATTTATCCTCTAAAGCTTTTGCAACAGCAACGCATAAAACCATAGCAACAAAACTGAATGACTGCAGTCTCTGCCTGGCCACGATTTCTCCATCCCTGCATCTTGGGCTGAGGGAATCAGTGCATTTCATGGCAGGTGCCTCTATCCCAGTTACAGTGTGGTCCTGGCACTAGACACAGTCAGGACCCGGCTCGATGTTTTTTTCAAGCATTCAGGGTTGAGAAATTTCTTAGGCTGGAGTCGAATGCATCCTGATGAGATACACTCTTTTCTTATAGGCACAAAGGGTTTTCCTCACAACCTTGTGTACTGTTTAACAAAATATGGTCAAAATTCACTTTCCCTCTGAATGTTTTTCTTCTTGTTTCAGTGATGACTGGAAAATGTTGCTTTGTCAAACATATTTTTATTCAGTCACAAAGGTCCATTCCAGGTGTCCCTCTCCACAGTCTGCACTCTTCTCATTGTTTTAATGCAAGGTATTAAGGATAGTGCATCCTGATTTGGGCCTCTGATGTGATGAGGGAGTGATCTTCAGATCTGGAGTTACTCTTAATATTTAGAGATAGGTTTTTACCAGCTATGAGTATTTTGGGGACAGCCTGTCAAGATCCCTCTGAATAGCAGCCAACCTTCCAGCAGATAAGCTGTTCCTCTCGGCTGGCACCCATGCCAGATTCTACGTGAAAGGATTCACAAATGTACCCCAAGTGTTATAACAGGTGATCAAACTGTATAACATACTAATTAAGTCTCAGAGTCTCTCAGAAAAACAGAATACCCCAACCATTGAGCCACCAAATGTTTTTACCATTGAGTAGACAAAGGCCCAAGAAAATAGGCTAAGGATGAAACCTCTAAACACTGCTCCCTGGAAGATGGAAGAACAGTTACATAAGAAAGAAATAATTGCAAAAGAATTTCCTCACTTAAAAAAGAAAACCCAACTTCTATATGGCAAGTCATCAAAACTCCCAGTTGTGCTGAAAACCATACCCTTGAGAGGAAAAGATGTACTAGTCCAAACTCTCTTACCCTGGGAAAGAAAATAACATCCCTCACGTGTGGGGTGAATGCAGAAAGAAAATGAAACCATAACGATTTGCTTAGAGGAATGGCAAACAGAGACAGAAGACTTAAATGTTCCCGAGGTGGAAGTCAGAGCTCCTGGAGAGGTGGTAGCTTACACATGCTGACCCACTGCAGAAGCTCTCCACAAGAACGCAAGAAACAATTAAGAGACCTAGAAGCACAACTGTGAAATAAAAAATAAAGAAGCAGCATCTTGAATTACCAGCACTGTTATGAGAAACCAGAAGGAGCTGGAAAATGTCCCGAGATGCAGTAAAAAATGGATTATAAAGAAAAATCAACAAAAGAAACAGTTCAAAACTCAATTGATAGATGTAAAATCGAGTAATCTTAAGAGAAAAGGCTCCAGCAGTCACAGTTAAAGCCAAACTATAAAACCCTAGTGGCCTTGGTAGGTCTTTTTGTTTTACAAGGTGATCTGCTGCTGGACAACAACTTGAAAAGCAGCAGCCAGACTCAGGGGCAGAACTGTCGATTTCACTAATGTTCTTTTAAGCAAATGTGTAAATATCAGAAGGCATCTAGGAGGGCTATCAAGAAGGCAAAAAGTTTAAAGCAGTGGGGAAACTAATTAAATGCTATCAGCACTCTTTAAGTATCAGTAGTTAGCAGTATAGCATATCAGTAGTTAAAGGCTGAGAAGATTGTGGCTTAAGTCTGTGTACACAAAGGCCTGAGGTCTGAAAGGCACAGTGAATAGTGCAACATTATGATTTAACCAGAACAGAAGAAATACTGAAGGAAAATTACATAGGTATATATGAGAGGATACTCACACCTCTCCAGTAACCTTACTTAACAGCTATGTTCTTTTGTTTCTAAGAATTAACTCTATAAAATTAATAATCCTAAGTAATGGACCCTATAATTAATGAATTCTGTATGGTTAATTTTCTTACTTAAAATGAAGGAAAAAGAAGATGGAAAAAACTGTGTATACATATATCATAAATAAATATATCATAAATATAATAAATATATAATAAATAAAGTGTAAAGTTTGTCTGTTTGTTGTACAGAATACTGGGAGACAACTGATGAAAGATTGGAAAAAAAGTGACCAAATACACTTGAAGCTCCTACGAAGGGAACAAAGATCACTATTAATAACAATCTTCTGTTAATCTTATCTTCTACAGGAAACACAGAAAATTAAGCACCCCATCCCAGTCCCATAGATACTGATCTATGCATGTTATGCGTATGCATATTTGTGTTGAGTATCCCTCTATGCATTTACAATAGATACGGCAAAATGCTGGGAGAGGTGAATTGCTAATGAACTCACATAAACCCTCCTATGAGATCTTCGCGTAATTGGAAGTTTGTCTGCCACCTTCTCCACTGTCTCACCTGTAAAACCAACAAAGGATTTGTAAAATAGTCAAGAAATGAATATATTGCTAAACAGTCACAGAAGGGTTATCAGTCACGAAGATTATGAACAATCAAATAACATTCAGTTCTGAGTTGAATGTTTTCCTTGAATGGTGCCTTCAAGACCACAGACTGCATGTGAAAATACACCCAATTGCAATGTTGTTTACACTAATTGTTAAATCCTGTGTGTGTTTACATGTGGTGTACCTCCTGCTGATGACAACATCCTGTCACAAGACAGACCCACATGCTCCACAACACCTGGGAGGCAAGAGCAGATGTTGCCACAGCACTGCCTCATCAGTGAAAGGTCTGTTGCTGCAATGGAGCTGGCAGATGGATGTAAAAGCTCTAATCTCCTTGATTCTCACATAAATCCCAGCATACAGATCTGCTATGGGTTGTCATTTACTCTATCTTGTCCACGACAGTGATCCAGCTAGTTCTGGAGTCCATACGTCTCGTCCATAACTCTCCAATCTGGTTACAAGGATATTATGAGAGACCATGCCAAAACCTTGATAAAGCAAAAGTACACCACCACTGCCTCTCTGCCTTCATCCACTGAAACAGTCTTCCCATCATCTCGCAACAGAAAGCCATCAGCTTGATCAGACACAATTTGCCCTTGGTAGATCTATGCCAGCTGTTTCCCATCACCTTTTGTTCTTCACATGCCTGATAATGCCTTCCAGAAAGATTTGTCCCTTACTCATCACATGGTTTGAGGTGTGGCTGATCATCCTTAAGCTCCCGGGGCCTTCACTGCCCTTGTCAAGGACAAGCATGACATTTGCCTTTTTCCAGTCAGCAGGGTCTCTTCCTGATTGCCATTGGGGTAGAGACAGGAGGCTTAACCTGCCGTTCCTACCTCTCTCCATTGAGATCAGGAGCATCTGGCTTAATACTAGTCTCCCTTTGGCATACTAATATTAAGGCAGTCACCTCTCCTGCCCAAGACATTTGGCTGCCCCTCATTTTTAACCAGTTCCACACTGCCTGTCTTTGATCACCTCATTGCTATAAAGACTAAGCACACCCTAAGCAAACGTGACCTTTAGGGGGACACGCAGCAGAACAGGATTATTCAACGACTCTTCTGGTGCGGTTGAGAACAGAGCTGGCAGCTAAATTTCACGTCTGCTTGACAACATATACACCTTTTATATATGCAGGTATGCCTGTGTGCGTCCGTGAGTGTATGCCTGCAAGTATTGGCCAAATGGGACTGGCCACGAACACATGGTAGAAGAGGTTGGTTGAAGGAGGGATAAGTCCTTTCACCTGGTTATTGCCAGTCCAGGGCAGCAGTTCCCAAGCCACTCTGCTTGGGAATTCCCAGGGCTATGACTCCTCTCTCATTGCCATACAGAGGCTTACAGCCCTCCGTTCGGGAGCTCCTCTAACAGCATGCTGGTGGCTCCAAGTGACTTTCTCCAGCCAGGACCAACCAGGGTGCATCGCTGGCTGCGCAGTGCGGGAGCACGGACTTCCAGTAGTCCCTCTGGCTTACGGGTTTCATCAAGGCAAACAAAAGCAGCTTGCCAGCTATCTGAACTTCAAGTGGCCGAGCCGAGGGCACAGGGGAAACTGGCAGAGAGAAGCAGGGGATCAGACAGGAAATGCTGCCAGCAGCTCGCCCCCGTGCTGGGAGGTATTCATGCACAGAAAATCATCCAGAAGAAATGATAGCAGTAACCATGACAATGTCAGCAGGACAGCACTAGCAGGGCTTCCTCAGGGATTAACACTTTTCCATATCGAGAGTTTATCTCCCTTTTTCTGATGTTTGCTTTATCTCCCTCAAAGCACAGCTACTTGAAAAATTGCTTTCTCTGCAAAATGCTTAGGCAGGACTACCTGTAAAACTAAAATAAGTTTTACAGAAAGTCTGTCCCAGCCCATGTGCTTGTGGAGTACTGTGCACCACAATCCCCCTCTCTTGGATGTCCCCATCATAACCAGGCACCATTGCTAACTAAAACCAAAGTTGTCTCATTTCACTGAGCACACTGATATTTTCTAAGGTGTGACTCAGAGCCTTTCAGGTATGTGTCAGCATGTGCTATTTGCTAGAAATAAAATCAACATTAACTAATTCTGCTTTATTTTTCAGGAAGTTTTTGTCCTTTCCTGCTCCAGATCATGGATGAGGTGCACGCAGAGCTCAGAGAAGCTAGTCCTGGCTGTGTCTGAGGACCTGCTTCTCGCAGCAAAGACTTCATTGAAGGGCTGGTCACTAACAAGCGTGATCCTGGTGGAAGAAACGCAAAGGCAAACCGTGGGTGCTAAGCAGCCTGGCAGACCTTTCACACTGCCTGCTCGGTGCTCAGCCTCTTGTGCCTGTATCAGCCAAAGGAATTGTTATCGTTATTTCATAGAGCTCACCTTTACTCTTTTTCCATCTGGGTCAACAAAGATTGAGCTGCATCAACGTTTATCCCTAGAAAGCACAACAGCGCTCTTTTACAATATATGAAATTGCAGTAATAAGCGGAAGAGTAGTACTCAGCATCCGACAGGATGACTGATGTAAGCTGTCAGCCAATATTTGACATTCCAGGTCAGATTAGATTTAGCATTAAATGTAATATAAACATAAAGCGTGCAGTACAAGGCACTTATTTAACAGACAATTGCTTATAGCCTTGTGCAGGCTGCGGGCTACTTAGAGATATCTCTGCTCCTTTCGAGAGTATAACCATATTATCCAGTGGAGTTTTAAAATCCTGATTTTTACCGTGAACCTTATTAGAGAAGGACACAGGAAAGGTAAGTTTCTGTTGGTAATTCTTTATTTCCAATCGAAAAAGCATTGTGTTTTTTGTTCTGAATGAAAGAAAAAAGCAGAGAGATTTTACACACAAAAGTTTCAAGGTAGTTTGTATTTGGATTTTCTTATAGCTTGCTTACTTTCATTAGCTCACCTTTATCCCCTGAGTTTGAGTGTTTGTGTCTATAATTGCACCGAGACCCACAAGCACGTGTACCTGCATCCTTCTGTGTGTGTGTTTATCTGTTCTGTGCATGCTGATATTGCAAGGCTTGTCCAACAAGCAGAGGAAGAGGTAGATTGCTGAACTCCAGTTTGAAAGACACTGCAACTTTTTATTAGTGATGGGAACTCAGCACCTCTTACCACAGGCTGAAGTAAGCTCATCATTGCTTGAAGACTGCACTGAGATCAAGTGACTTTTTGTGGAAGCTTTGCCACACGTTGTAGGGCTTGGTTGTTCTGAAGCATTGAAAGACAGGTGTTACGGGAGCATCAGACTGAAATGCTGTACCAGACCCTTTGCTTTTTGCAGGCTAGCAGGCTGCAGTCCAGTCACAGCCTCCTCTTTATGCAGGAAAGGCAGAAAAGGACAGTGGCTGTTCTCAGAGCTTCTTGAGAGCTACTGCCTCAGTAGGGAAGACAGTGTGCCTCGACCCCTCGTCTGGGGGCTCTCACTCCCTGGTCTGCAAGGTATATCTGGCTTCCCACAGACTGGAAGTGACCTGAGGGAGGAGTAAGACCTCCCTGGGTCTCAGAACATATTGAACAACTCAGAGATGGGTATTCTCAGCTGATCTAAAATTGGTTCTACACATTCAAGGGGCAGGTGTTATTATTTGTCATAATGCAGACAAAAGAAACCAATTTAACTGTTATAGTATAGATATTTTATTAATATCACGTTGTCTTTAGTAGCCGTACCTTGCAAGGATGTCTGAAATACGAAACTTCACTTGGGCGGTGGAAGATGTTTTCAAGGAAACCTTTCTTACTTACATGAATGGCTGGAGGAAAAACATGACAGAAGCAGCAGATGAATTGCAAGCCAAGGTTGATGCTGAAAATTTTGACTATGTTATCCTTTATTTGATGGTGATGATTGGGATGTTCTCCTTCATTATTGTGGCGATCCTGGTGAGCACTGTGAAATCAAAGAGGCGAGAGCACTCCAATGACCCCTATCATCAGTACATTGTTGAGGACTGGGGTGAGAAGTATAAAAGCCAGGTTCTGAATAGAGAAGACCTCAAGTGTGTGATCCATGAAAACTTGGGTGCGAGGGACAAAACAAGCCCTGGGTCACCTTGACTTTTTGGAAACAACAGCAATGAGGAAATCATAAAGCCACGTGCAGGGAACTCACTGGAATTACAAATAGCTATGAAACTGTTCATTAAATTAACAGACAGGACAATATGGAACAGAGTGCTGAGGAAATCAACACCACTGTTTCCCATGACAACTTTGGCACACCTGCTCAGGACACACCCAAGAAAAATGCATGATTGTGCTTTGCTTTGATACTCTGTTCTTCAGGAAAATAAAACCAAGAGAATGAACAACTTGATTGCTTTAGTATTTTTTAAATCCAGAAGCAGCTCTGGATGTTCTCACCTCAGAATAACTGTGAATTAGTGGTCAAAAGTGATGATTTAGATTCAAACTGTATGACTTAAGCCCATCTTAAAAATAACTTTAAAATGTACAGTAAAATATCAGTCTCCATCTATTGACTGAACAATGTGATAACACATTGAATCACAGGAGGTAACCTATACCTACACAGATTCATTACAAAGTATTTTTTAATGATTTGGCTCCCATTTTGATTTCATTATTCATTGGCAGTAAAGATTGACTCATGGGCTTCTACAAGGCCTGTTTTATAGCAAAAGAGCTGCTAAACTAGCAGTCTTATCTAGCAGCATGTCATGGTTGCCCAGGGCAGCTTCCAGAGGTTCATCATCTGTCCTCAAATACATAGCTGGCCAAGCTACCTCTTCTACTGCTCCTTGGGTCTCCAGAGCAATCTGCCTACTTGAGATGCAAGCTGGGTAATGGAGGTGCTGGTTGCATCTCATCAGCCAGGGCTCAGTGTAAACCACTGACATCTTGCCTTGTGGCTTTCACAGGAGAGATTTCTATACCCAGCTATCAAGGCTGTCCCATTGCCGTGCTTCCTACGTGTTTCCCATGTTGGGTACTGGTTTCTACTGGCTGGGAAATGGGTGTTCAGGATGGTTTATCTTCTCCTGTGCTGCTAAAGTACCACAATGCTGGCTCTCAGGGAATAATTAGAACCAGAACTGGTGACATGTCTAGTATTAAAACATGCTTCCTTTTGTAAGACTCTGGGTTTAGCTCCCATTCATGTTGCCAGGCTTAAATCGCTCAAGCTAAAAGTTCCCATGCTGGCTGTCTATCGTGTGGGCTTGTTGTTTGTTTTTAGAGTTTTGGCTGAAACACTTCATCTGTGTCTGGCGCTGCATTTCGAACAATTTTGTTTCGCTCGTGTTAAAAAGAAATGAAAAGGGCTTCTTCTGTTGGGAAGCTTGGGCTTGTTTTGGAGACCGGTCTCGAGATCTGGCACAGCAGCTGCCGTCGTGCAGTTGTCCTTTTCCCTGCCATAACAATAAACTTTTGAATAAACTCAGTCCGTGAGCGCTGGGGACGGCTTGTCAGGTCCCAGCAGGGCCATCTGGTGAGCCTCTCCCCACCCAGCGTTCC
>NW_010131575.1:327-2649 GCF_000699245.1 Pterocles gutturalis | reverse complement strand
ACACTGCAGCCAAGGAATGCCACCAGTGTGTACACACACACACGTGTTCACACACATGCACACACACGTTCCATCGTTCCAGAAGTTTATAGCTCTGATAGGTAGGGTGGCATATTTTCTTCTGGAAAACAGTGACATTTTGGAAGTCACAACGGATGAATAGCTGAATATTTGTCCTTAGCACAACAGTGTTATGGAAGATGCTCCTGTGTTTCATATGTCCAATTCATAGAGGATTTAGACATTTCTATTACTCTTACACTGAGAATGATTTATCATGAGCTTCTATGGACTAAATATGTTTATCTTAACAGAAAAAGTTAAAGGACGTGACCATAACCTATTAGTTTCTTCCTGGGAATAGAAATGTGTTAGCATTGGAGCCTGGCACAGGAAAGTTCTAAGTCCAAGGGCTGGAGTGGATGCTAGACAAATTCAAATTAGAGCCAAGGGAGGTTTTTTTAGAGGAGGGAGCTAATGAGTGGGACAACTCACTAACATTTTTATGGGTTCTCCATTCCTAGACAAACCAGACTTTTCTTTTCCCTTTAAGATATATACTAGCTTGATAAAAATATCAGTGCAGAGATACTGACTTACACTGTATGAAAAGCCAGCCTGCCTGAACACAGGTCTTATCCAGATTTAAAATCTTTGAGTCTTTTATATCCCTTTTATATATTCTTCTGTATATAGATAATCATTCATGCGTATATTGCCATAATTGGTTGTGTGCCAACAAGATTTTTTATCATTTATCATTTGCCATTTTATAGTCACAAACACAATTTTTAGAAGTGCATTTCCTCTAGTTGAGGAGCAAAAATAGCACAAAATGACTCGGTGATTGTCTAAGTGAAAAGTGAATATGTGGGATGAAACACACATTTTCAGAAAAGAGGATTCAGTAAGATCCAAGCAGCCGTAAGTTAATCGTGTAGTTGTAGTACTACTCAAACCATCTAGCAACTAATTAATAAATATTTCATAAGAACTGTGACTATTACCAGGAGAATTGTCAGGAAAATTAAGGTGTTTTCAATGAGAAAAAGCCTGTCTTCCTGGCTATCTTGGCCAACACTAAAACAATACACAATGTGCATCTGCAGAGTGGAAGACATGTGTTACACCGGTAACACTTAAAAGAAGTCAAACTATTTACACTGCCGCTGGTTTGTGGTTAAGGGTTGGTAAAAGCTCTAGTTTATGCATCAGAGAAGAAATCGGTGTCAGTCATATAACGGCTATAGAGAGGAAAGCACATCTGAAATAGGGAAAATGGGCAGCTACTATATTTCCTGAGGATGAAATGATTATTTAACAAGAAGTCTATTGACAGCCCTTTTTTTTAACAGAAATAAGAAGAAAAAGTACATTTGTACTGTGCCTTGATGAAAATGTATAAAGGGAAAAACTGTTTTGAGTTTAAAGAAAGTGCCTAAAAAGGAAACAATGTTATTCACAGAATCATAATATATTAGAAAAAGGTGTAAGATTGCCTGTTAGACACCCAACAGATTCAGTAAGAATCAGGTCTCAGGTTGTGTATTTCAAATTATACGGTATAGATCTTCACTTTAAAATGTAACAAGATAAAATTACTTTTACATGGTTGCATTTATGCTGCTTCTTAAAAAACTTAGGAGAAAACCTGATTAGCATTTTCCATAGTGATCTTTACCTTCTTTTCTTGATGTGCTATTACTTTTTTTTTTTTTCCATAAAACGTGATCTTTAGTCTCTTTTGAAATTAGTTGATCCTTATTGTGATGACCAACATGTGTGCAACAGACACAGAGACAGTCCTTGGAGTAACTTTTGAATTTGACCACTTTAATCCAGATTTTTCAGTGTAGATTTTGAAAACACCAAATTATTGCAGAGTCCATGAAAGTGGAGGGGAGAGAAAAACCTGTTTCAGTCCCCATGGAGTAAAAGATGACAGGTGATGTGTTGGGGAGTCCATGAGTGAGTTCACCAGTAGATACCAATCCATGATGCACCCACCCTGCTTGTAGATCTGTCCATCTCAGAGGAGCATTGCTCTTTTAAAAGTAAGTCTTTGGCAGAAGTGATGCTGTGATCTGAGTCCAAGGCTCTGGTTTGGTGGGTTCAGCGCCATGGCTTTCTCTCTCCATAGATTTACCCAGGGACAGAAACAGCAAGAACGTTGCAGATGAGCCTCAGCTTTGCAGGGCTAAACCCAGAAAAACCTCGCACCTTTCCTTACCCAGGAATTCAGACCAACTCCCTGCGCCCCCTCCAGCTCTCGCCTACAGGATTCAGCTCAAAACACACGGACTGTGGAAAAGAAACACCTGG
>NW_010131575.1:0-277 GCF_000699245.1 Pterocles gutturalis | reverse complement strand
CTCCCGGTCCGATTCCCCCCAGCCCTGCCTGTGTCCCGCTGCGGCCAGGGCTCAGGCTTCTTCCTTGGCCAAAGCCCTGAAGCATCAGGGGAGTGGGAATGAAGTTCCTAAAGTACTGAGGAAGGTCACTGGAATGAACCCAGACACCCCCATCACTTAGACTCCCTGCAGGTGTAGAAAGCCAGTGGGACCTCCTGCGACAAGGGCTGTCCCACCGTGCCACTGCTGCCCCGAGAGCTTTTCTCTCTGCTCAGTTTGCTCTGCAGTTTCCTTCTTT
>NW_010131574.1:0-4873 GCF_000699245.1 Pterocles gutturalis | reverse complement strand
GCTCTGGATCCATGAGATATTGCTCTTCTGTGAAGTAGCTTGATTTATCTCCTCCACACCTCTGATAGAACCAACCTGGATAAAAGGAAAGCAAGTCCATCTACCACCCTTTGACAGTCACAGCCTCTGCATCTCATCAGGCTGCCACATACTCTTACAAAGTCTGTGTCCCTGAATCAAAGAGTGTAAGAGCAAGCCACTGTAAATTTGAAAAGACATGGGAGGAAGATGAGGCCAAGGGGAAGACATGGCTTTACTATTTCAGTTGAAAGTGTGAAACACACTGTGGGCAATGTGAGGAGGAAGTGGACTTACAAAGTACCTTAATTATATGTTTTAATATGAATTAATTTTTAGTAAAAAAAAATAGTACAAAAAGAAAAAATTACTCCTCTGTGACATCTGAAAAAATACTTACATTGGTACAAAAAGCCCAGAAGGCTGAATGTGCCGAAGTCAAATGTGAATGTCTCTTAACACGTTTTGATAGAACACACTTGAAGAGACCCCAGGATGAAAATCCAGGCAAAGCACATTGCCTGCATTTCCCCTAGGGTGAAGTATAGGAGACACAGTGCTGCAGGCAGGAATATTCTGCACTCATTCAGATGTTGTCAAGGCATTTCTCCTCCAGAGCCTTGCCCAGACACACATGCCCCAGGCAGTCACACTGCATGTACCTGTGTTTTTCTTGACCACAGAAGGCATCGTGGCTGGTTTGGGATTCCTCCTGCCTGGGTCACTCTCCACCCTGCCCTGCCCAACAGGGGAGAAGAGGGAAGGGGGAGGGAAGGAGTCATTGGAAGGAGATGAGGAAGGTTTGGGAAAGTTTGGGCTTTTGTTTGAAGGAAGAGCTGAGAGAACTGGTCCTGTTCAACCCTGAGAAGAGAGTGTTCAGGGATGTTGTCCAGAAAGGTCACGGACACTCCACCCATGAAGCTCTTTGAAACCTGATGGGACCCATGTCTGGGCAGCCTGTGGCTCTGGGATCCCCTGACATGAGGAAGGAGGTCCTCTCCCCAAGAATATCCATGTGGGTTTGGGTGGAAGCGGAGAGGCAAGGGCTGAAGGGAGAGCTGTCCCAGGGCAGGGCCAGGCAGGAGAACGCAGAGGAGAGTGTTGGACCTTGTAGCAGCTCCTGCTGTGCCAAGGGCTGGGAAAGCCTCGACTGTGGAAAGCAGAGTGGAGCTGGGGAGCAGAGGTGCTCCCTGGCTCATCCACAAAGGGCGAGGCCGTGGCGATGACAGGACAAGCGGAGAGGTGAGGTCACAGAGGAAGTCCTTTCCTATTGGCCTCTGCCACCGCGGGAGAGCCCTTGCTCCCACTGCCCAGGTGAGCAAAGGGCCAGAGCCTGTGCTGGAGAGCGGGGCTCCACCAAAGCGAGGTCAGTCCCAGCCTGCCTGCCCCGGACAAGGCTTGGCCAGGCGGGCAAGGACAGGCCCAGGCAAGCCGAGCCCAGAGACAGGAGCCATCAGTGAGAGCCAGCAAGGAAAGCAAGGACAGGCGGGCAAGGCAGGCAGGGCACACGGGAAGGCCCAGTGTGGAGACATCGGCAGCAGCAAGCTGTGAGCAGCATGTTTCAGGCAGAGGAGGTCTGCATGGTGCCTGAGCAGGAGAGGGAGCCCGAAGCAACATGTTCTGGGGACGCCTCCGAAGGCAGCGAAGCAAAGGCCAAAAAGAGCCGCTCCTCCCGGTCCTCCCGGGCCGGGCTGCTCTTCCCCGTCAGCCGCGTAGACAAGCAACTGCGCAGAGGAGGCTTTGCTGAGCGCTTTGGAGCCAGCGCTCCCGTCTATCTGGCCGCGGTGCTGCAGTGGGTGACGCACAAGACCATGGATGCTGCCGGCAAGATTTCCAAGAAGAGCAATCAGCAGCGCATTTCTCCGTTGCACTTGCACAGGGCGGTGCAAAAGAGCTCTGTGCTCAAGCAGCTTCTGCGAGGCAGCGTGCCCAGGCGCCGCGGCAGGGCTGTCCCCCAACGGCAGCCTGTGGCCTCACCCTGCAAAAAGAAGATGACCAAGAGTAAGAAGAGGTGCCCTGGGCAAAGGGCTGCACCTGCCAGGGCCACTGCTGCTGCCAAGTGAGAAGAAAGCAGAAGCTCTTCCCCACACTGGCAAGGCAAGGGCTGGCACGCTTGCAAGGCTCTTGCCAAATCCATCTCTATGGTCCAAGGGTATAATAAAGGCCTTTGCAATGCCATGCAGTGCCTGGAGCGTGCCTTGCATTTTTAGGCAGCAAAGGGTGAAAGGGGAGGTCAGGAGACAGCAATTGCCTCTCTTCCAGTGTGAGAGAGCACCCCCTAAGTTGAGAGTTTTGTTCAAGCAGCAACACCTGGTACTGCCCCAGTGGGGAAGAGTCTGTGGAGGGATTGCTCGGGGTCCCTTGCTGTATTTCGGTGTTTTGCCAGCAGCTGAGCTGCTAGGGCCTTCTCACAGCCACAGGTCAGAGGGAAAAAAGGCTGCATGGACCCCATCGCCAGGCACGTTCCAAGGACTGAGCAGTCTCTTCTTGTGAGCAGGCTCAGCACTGCGCTACGCAGACCACGGGGCCTTTCGTGCTGTGTGCTGGCCTGGAGTTTCCTGGCTGAGCAAAGGCATGCAGCTGGACACAGGCAGAAAGCTCTGCAAAGGGATGCTGTAGTGCAGTCCTTGCTGAGAAGCAGGGCAGCAACCTGCCTGGAAGGCAACTGGCCCTGACAGGCAGCACCTCCCTCCAGCTCAGCTTTGCACTTGGTCTGAAAGCAGCTGGGAGAGGAAGAAGGGATCTGCTCCTCAGAGGATGGGCGCAGGCTGTGAGGGATGGGGAGGGTGAATGTTTCTGGAAGAGCAAAAGGTCCTGGAGGTTCCTCGTGTGCCATCCCACGGAGAAATATGGGAGAGACAGCAAGTGCCCCGTGGTCCAGCCACTTTTTTTAGAAGGGCGGGAATGCACTTGGGCTCATCACAGCCAGCACCCCAATTCCCACAGCTGCCTGCCCATGCAGAGCCTGGTGGCTGGTGTCTTACACACCTTTCTTTCCATGGCTCTCAGAGAGCCCTCAGGTTCCTGATCCAGCCTGAGCACACTGCCTGCCTTTCTTTCAGGTGAAGCACACAAGGACAGGCCCTTCTGTGGGATCTTTGCATCAAGTGTATCCCCACTCGGAACCCCAGGGAGGCAGGAAAAGCTGCTTTCGTGTATCCCCACTCGGAACCCCAGGAAGGCAGGAAAAGCTGCTTTCTGACAGTGACTTAGTAATTTTTCACCACTTTTCCTCTTTATTTCCACACTGCAAGGTCTTCTGGATGTTAAGTATGCATCCCATATGTCTGGGTCAAAGTTAGTTTTCCCTGCAACTCCAAGGGAAGAGGGGGAAGAGAAAAGACGGGCACTCGTGCCAGAGGGAAGTGTGTTCTCTGGTTTCCCTCGGCAAATGCATTCCACTCAAAACTGCTACAAACAGATGACCCACCTTGTTACAGGATTGCATAGAAACTCAGGGCATAAAGCACTTTGTCTCAACTAATGGTTAAAAACCCCTCTTCTTTCAGTCTTACTCTATTAACACGTTTCAGATGTGGTTTCCTGTGGAGACAAGGTGAGAGACAAGGGAAGATACCGGGCAGTGCACGGGGGATGTGGACACAGGCAAGCTTTGGCAGAGGAAAGCGACTCAGATGGGGCACATCCAGACCTGCTGTGAATGGCATCAGGTGTTTTCAGAGCCTTCAAGGCATGTGAAAGGACAGAGCATGGATGCAAAGCAAGAAAGGAAATGAATGCAGGGACGGAAAGGCGCCAGCAATGGCTCACAGTTGCAGATTCACTGTTTTGGACAAAAGGTGCTGATACAAAGGAGTCATCAGGAGCAACGTGGGAAAGTGGGAGAGGACAAAGTCCCATATTTGCTGGGGCAAGGCAGAGGAAGAGCTAGAGGCAGTGACTGGGAAGAGCCCTCTGTATGATGCCTTTCATGCCTAAAGAAAGGAAATGGGGCAGTTTTGGTCTCTCATCCCAGTTGCAGTTTAGCAATCCCAACCGCAGTAAGACATTTTCGGATTCAGCATAACATCAGCACGAGCTGACATTTTATTCCCGACAAGCTGCCATTGAAATAAATGTCTAGAAGCATTTGTGTGTGTGCCTGCGACCAGAAGAAGGGCTATATTTGTCATAAATGTGAGAGTAGACAGGGCAAGTGACAAGGTGTCTTCCCCCTATGCACGGGCAGTACAAGCCTGCGGAGGGTCCCTGGGTGGGCAGGCAGGTGGGAGCCACAGGTAAAGCCTGGATCCTTCCTCTGCTGTGGCAGAAGGGGAGAGCTGCAGACCAAGTGATGCTGGCTACCCGTGGACAAGGAAAGGAGAGAAGCAGAGGTGATCATCTCTCCTTGTCTTGGGGGAGGAACTACCTGTTGTTGTGTTGACTTTGCTCACAGCCCCAGGGGCTTCACCAAGTATTGTCTGGGGGTCCTGCATGGCCAGCCCCTAACATCGTCTCCAGGAGACACATAAGTACCTTGCAAAAGAAGAACTCTTAACGTTTAACAACCCCCACTGTGGCCTGTGTCACAGCACAACAACCGCACTGGGAATCAGCTGTGCCACCTCCGGAAGCCCCATCAGACTTGTTATCATTGAAACACCTACACGTTAATGACGCCCCATGCGGCCCCTCTCCCGTCACCACAAGACCTTCCCCTGTGCTGTTTGGGCAGGCAGAGCCTCGTCCTGCTGGCTCTGTTACCCAAAGTACTGAGTAGAGCTGTGGGACCCATGTATTCGGTTCAGGCTCGGGCAGTGTATTGCCTTCATGGGATCTTGGGCACAGCCATTGCTGCTGCTGTAGCACTTGTTGCCTGATCACTATCAGATAAAAGTTGGGATTTCACCCTTTA
>NW_010131573.1:1272-15269 GCF_000699245.1 Pterocles gutturalis | reverse complement strand
TTGGCCTTGTTGAATTTCATGAGTTTGCATTGGGCCACCCCTCAAGCCTGTCAAGGTCCCTCTGGATGGCATCCCTTCCCTCCAGTGTGTCCACCACACCACACAGCTTGGTGTTGTTGGCAAACTTGCTGAGGGTGCACTCGATCCTACTGTCCCTGTCAGGACAAAGATATTAAACAACACTGGTCCCAGTACTGACCCCTGCGGAACACCACTTGTCACCCGTCTCCACTTGGACATTGAACCGTTGACCATAACTATTTGAGTGCGATCACCTAGACAGTTTCTTACCCAGCGAGTGGTCCTTCCCTTGAGAGACAAGGATGCCATGTGGGACAATGTCAAAGGCTTTGCACAAGTCCAGGTAGATGATGTCAGTTGCCCTTCCTTTATCCACCAGTGCTGTGGCCCTGTCATAGAAGGCCACCAAATTTGTCAGGCATGATTTGCCCTTGGTGAAGCCGTGTTGGTTGTCACCAATCACCTCCTTGTTTTCCATGGGCCTTAGCATAGATTCCAGGAGGATTTCCTCCATGATCATGCCAAGCACAGAGGTGAGACTGACCAGCCTGTAGTTTCCTGGGTCTTCCTTATTTCCCTTTTTAAAAATGGGGGTTATGCTTCTCTTTAAATAGCATTACGCTTAATGCTAAAACTGATTGTTTTGTGCAATCTGGAAAATACAGTCATATTGTGTTCATAATGTAATAGGATACAAAAGCCTGTCCTTTGCACGATTAAAATAGTTTCTTCTTCTGAATGTGATAGCATAGAAACATGTTAATGAAACAAGATGTTCTTGCTTAACTAGGTAATCAGCTTGCACTTCTGGATATACTTTAGCATTGCTGAAATATTACATACCTAAAATGATGACTTAAATCATATTGTTCTCAATGCAACTGTGTTTTAGCTATGAGGCCATGGTGTTTTTTTTTTTTTTTTCTCCTTGTAGCTATTTCCTGAAGAATTATCAAAGCTATCGTAGTTGCCATGTCCAACTTACTTTTAACTTATTATACTTAAACTGCTAGTCTAATAGAATAGGATTCTTACAGAATACCAAGTGATACATTTTCTTGAGGATCCAGAATATGCTTTTAACCTTAATAAGGTAGTTAATTTTCTTCTTTCATTTTTTTCCCTCATTTGCCAATTTTATCCCAGGTGTATAAATAAAATAGTTGTTGTATGCAGCACAATAGTCTTGTGAAACCTAAATTAGCCACCTGAATTAGGAACTTCAGTGTTACTGGATCCTGGGTAAGTAGGTTGTTATCTTTTAATAACTGAAGCTTAAATCCTACTTTTAAATCAGTCCTGTCTTCTAACTAACATTTGTACATGATGAAATCAGAAGTTATAGCTGTATGCTGAACAGGCTATTTTACAAGTGCTTTGAACAGCAGATACAGTTGTTCTATAAGCAGAGGATCTTGCATTCTGGTGTAGTCTCAAAGAAGCATCTACTTGCTTCTCATTATAGCAACTGAATATACGTGAGCGAGGAGATAGTTTCTAATAGAATTAATTGTATGTGTATGTACTAACACAGAAGGAAATACAAAAAATAGGAAGAAATATGCAACGTTCTGCCTACTAAGAGATGTGGGGAAAAGAAGAAAACACTGGAAAAAGAAGTGTGAATGGATTGGTTTGATGTTTCAGGAAGTTCTAGTGTTGCAGTATAGTATTTACAGCCTATATGGATCTACCATGAGTACCATGGGTACACATGGATGTATTTTCCAAACAATCCTTTTGACTCCTTTGGAACAGTTCTATGACCAGGTGCATAGAGGGAATAGTGGGTACTGATGGATAAAAAAGGCAGAGTGTTTCATACAAGGAGAACAGTGCGAAAGAAAGCGGGGTCTGAAGGAAGTAAACTTGCTTGTTGGCAGTACTGGACTGTGAGAAGATGTAGAATCTGGACCTAGTAAGAAAACAAATGGATCAAATGCTGGGAGAAGACATTGCACTGCTATTGCTTTGACTTAGCTTATGAACTGCCAGAATTGAACGGATGGCTCTAGTCAGCATTTAATAGTAAATTTAGCCCTCTAACGAATGAAGGACTCCTGTAATCAAGGAAGGTCTTACTCATCCAACCAAAGCAGACTAGGTTCTGTTTTCCAGTGCCAAGTGGCTAAGGTTGTTTGCTTTATAGCTATTCTCACTGCTCCAAAGGGGAGTTTGAAGTGTTTGGTCAATCCCTGCTGGGTTCATTAACTTTGTGTGTTTGTTTCTGTTACCCCATTGAGAAGGGAACGTTTTGTATTTGTGTTCCTAAAAGATTAGTCCTGAATTATTTAACCAAACCCCACTGAGCACGGAACCTTTTGCATTTGGTAGAACTTGTGCTCCCAGGGTCATTTTCATCTGCTCCTCTGACCTTGCCAGAGGGAATCCCTGTTTGTTTCTTCGTTTGGTAGAACAGTTTATCTGAGCCCTGCTGAGGATAGAAATGAGCTTCCTACTTTCTGCTGGAAATGGGAACTACAAGAGACTATTGTTTGTTGTAAAGAGAGAAGAGCTTATGTAAGATTTTTTAAATTTTCTTTGACTTTTTCCTTTAGAGAATTGGTAATTTCTTGTCTTGGAGGGTGTTGCAGTGATTCTTCAAGCAGGAGTAGGAGGGCTGGTGACAGAAGTGAGAAGACACAAGGTACTGAAGGTAGAGAAAGAAGGAAAGGTACATGATACAAGTTGTCAGGGTCCTGGGCTTTAATTCTCAGGCAGTCCAGCAATACACTGGCTCCTTTTCTGCCCTGCTTTTGAGGAAAGACATAGTAGAATGAGCTACCTAAAAAAACCCTCTGTGCCTCAAAGTGGAGGGAATGCACAGTGCCAATGGACAACTGGCTTTAATTTCAATCCTAAAATCCAGCAGCATAAGTATTAGAGCAGATTGAGCAGTTCTGTTGCAGTCCATAGGCTGACTTTAGAGAGGTGGTTTGTGTTACTGCTAGGGTTACCATCTTTAAAAAAAAAACACATGCACAAAATAGCTTCTGTAGAGCTATGGTGAACCTGTACGTTGATCTGAATCTTTTACCTGTGGTAGCTAAAAGTTTAGTATTTATCCCAAGCAGACATACTCAGGGTGACTTGAAAGAAGCTGGTTAGTCCAGAAAGCAAAAAAGGAAAGTGAGCTATAAGGGAAAGGTGCTGCTGTTGCGGTCGGTATTCAGGCCAGCTGGGAGTTGCATAAAGTCTATCTGTCTCCTGAGGAGCCTCAGTTGGCAGGATTTGTGTGGATTTCTGCCCACAAAAATAAACCTGCTTTACCCTGGTAGAAGCTACAGCCAAAAGTTAGTCCCTCAGGGGTGAAAGCTTCTGCCAGCACAGCTGCCCCTCTAGGCAAAGTAGAAAGACATTATACTACACCGTTTAGTCACTATGGGTTATATCTCCTTCTTGTCTTTAAACAAAATTATTTAATCAATTGCTGAATATTTTTATCACTATGCTTATATGTTAAAGTACTATATAATCAAGCACAACTGTCATGTTCCCACTATAATGTACACCTACATTTATTGCCTACTTGTTTTAAATGCCTCCCTTAATCATGGTCGAAATCTGTCTGAAAACTGAGTGTACCTCCAGCAAATATAGCACATATTTAGCAATTTATATATCTGTATGTAAATCATAAACTTTCAAGCTGGAGATCATCTTGCATTTTCTTACAGGCTGGAAACAAGTATTTTTTGCTTAACATAATATTTATGCAACTACAGAGGTTTGCTAAATTAAGGCTAAGAGTTAAGAGGCTTTCACAAGATGTATACCATTAAAATTAAGATGCCAGTAAAGGCAGCAGTGCCACTCCATTCAAGCTCATTTTCCTTTTCACTTGTATTTTGCAATGTCCTCACAACATCCTCCTCTCCCCTCTGAAGAACACCCTTTATTTTCTAATACTCAGTAAGTCTCATCTAAACACTGGGTTCCACTGAATTAGGCTCACATGCGTTATCTGATCTGACTAGAAAAAGATATTTTACTACTCTAAAAAGTACACTTGCCCACAAATAATTTATGAAAGACAAAGGAAGGGATTCAGTATATGACTCTGAAGTGATCTGAGTAAAACAGAAAAATTTCAAACATCTATTAGTGACTTGAACATATTTTGTCTTCATGAACTACTGAAGTGTTTTAAAAAAAGAAAGAATATTAGTGGCCAAGTGTATACTTATTTATTTAAGGCATTAGGCAACATTCAAATAATCATGGCTTAACTCTGCCCTGACAGAGTAGCCTTAAAAAATATTTTGAAGGTATTGTGTTCTTTTATTTTGTGTGTGATTATCTACATATTGATGTAGATACATTTAGATACAAGATAATGGGGACAATTGAAATCAAGGCACCAGGGGAAACATGAAATACCAGGTTTGTGCTGAACAAGCCTTAAGTCAGTTATGGAGTAGTTTTTCTTTACCTTGGACTTTGTATGTTGGTATGTTTTTGAGTTACTAGAGCTGTTAGAGCTAGGGAGGTAAAACCGCCAGCCTTTGAGGTTGGGGGATTACGGAGGAAGAGTGGAGGGAGGGCAGTGAGCCTTCCTGTGGAGCAGGCTGAAGCAGCAGTCGCCGCTGGGGAGGTCTGGCAGACTAAAGGGCTGGTGGGAGACCGTGTGTTTTCACCACAGTGCTATTGCAGTGAGCACCAACGTAAAGGTGGTGAGAGGAAAAGTGCAGATATTTCGCTTTAGCCTGTGTATTTGCAACTTGGGCACAGGCAGTTTTTAACCCACAGATGTGTCTGGCTCATTCTGAAGGGCGATGTACAAAAAGGGGAGTTATTGACATTTTGGAAACAGATGAGAAAATCTCTGTGTTTCACATTGCCCAGGTACAGTGGGTCTGGTCCTGCCGCTCTCCATTCATGGTGCCTAAAGGTCTTCTCCATTCACTCCTTACTGTCCCTTGATGCTAGCCACTGAAGAAGAATTTTACAGGAGAATCAGGCAAGAACCAGCCCAAAAAGATGCATGTTGGGTAATGTGCTGTGCAATATACCATTCAGATTTGCATTTTCTTCATACCTAACACACTGAAACTTGTGCACTGTCACACCCTATGGCATATCTTATTACTCAAGCTCTTGTGTATCTGCAGTTATCTAAGCCAACAAAACTTCAGGCCTGATGATACTACTTTTTAATTAATTCACAAAGAATAGTTTTAAAGTAATATTGCCTTTTTTTTTTTTCTGCAAAATATCTATTATGGAATTCTTCAGTTTACTCAAAACGACTTGGCAGTATCTCTGGCAAACAGTCACTGTTTTTCTTCTCAGTTGTGAGCAGTCCCTACTGCATACTCGGTATCCGCATCATCAGAGACAACCCTAGCTACTTTGTTGCCTTGAGTAAAATATATTCTGCTGCCTCTACTCCAAAATTTGCAAGAAATCATATTTAATACCAGGCATTTTTACAGAATTTTAGAAGAGCACATATTCAGCTATTATGAAATACAGTCTCACAAAATTCCAGAAAAATATGAGACAAAGTATTTATGTGTTATAAAAATTAATGTCTTATTAGCAGTTTAATCAGTGCAGTCAAAAATTGTCTGTAAAAATGCTGTCTCTCCAATTCTGCAACTCTGGGCAACTGTCCAGTCTTTACATAAGGTAAGCTGCCCTCTACATTCTTCTGTAAGGCACTGATCATTGTTTCAAGTTTTAATTGGATGGTTTATGCAGTGACTTAGTTGAGTAAATTCTGAATTAAAATTGCACATATGAAAATTGTCACTGTTCTTTGTCTAATAAGATGGAGATTTGCTTTTGCTATATCAGACTTGAAGATTTACTTTCAAAAATGGTAGTATTAGTTGTCTGTGGCATGTACATAAAGCATTAAATAGTTTATCTGCACCTTCCATAAATTTTATTCTATGCAGCCATGACAGCCACAAAAATGTATGTAATGCAACATTCCCGAGTTTCATATTTTACAAACACAGCAACAAAATATGGGTATTGCAGCATATGCTTTTCAGAGACTCATTACTCAGCCAAACTGAACGTATTTTTCTCAGCAACACAGAAGAGGTTGCAAAATTTCAGATTTCAACACTATACTGTTAAGCTGTGGATCTACTTCAAAGAAGATGGAAAGAACATTTTTAGAATCCAGAACATGTATTTTTCAGTTTCTTAGTTAATAAGAGTTAAATAAACAAAGAAAACCCTTCTCTTATCTACACCAAAACACTTAAGATTTAAAAACATTGGACTGGAAGAAGGAACTGGGTCATTATTTTCAGTCCACTGCAATACGAAGAAACTGTATTATGAACGTGTAGGGCTGCATTCATCCAAATGCAGAATTCAGTAGCATAGGTATCTATAACTGAGCAACTTATCTAGACTCATTTTATATAAAGGGGAGATATAGGTGCTTGTAGGCCATGTATCATTTTGTTATAATTTAGATGTCTAAAACAGGTCATTAATGTATGTCCAGAAGTTCATTTCTGCCCATTGACTATAAGTGTAACCTAAATATCCAGATCACATGCAGATGTTAGCACTGTTGATGTCTAAATATAGCTGTGATGAATTCTTTGATTGAATCAGTAAAAGTCACAAATTGTGTGTAAGCCAGAGAATACCTTGCAGAGCTTTATTACAAACTTAAATCTTCCGTACAATGTGAAAAGCTAAAAGTAGGAGAAACAGGAGAATCACCCAATACCTAAGGTCTTGCAGTGGATTAGATTAAAAAAAAAAAGATCACAACAAAGGAAAACAGTTTGTGACCAAACCTCCGTTATTAGAAAAAAACACGATATAGCTATATGCTATACACGATATGGCTATTGCCACTGCTAACATAAAGTATTCTTTCAAGAAAACCAACATCCTTGGATTATGGCTGAAGGAAAAAATGTGCTGTAATATTAAGGATATCACCTGGCTGTGTGCAAAAGATATTATTTTTTAAAGTGTCTGTTAGTAAACCAGACACTGTACTGAAACAGATGTTAGTGAGTAGCAAACCTGAGCTAAAGTTCAGCTTGGCATCCTGACTAAATGGTTATGGTGAACTTACTTTACTTCAATTTTAAGAGTTTAAGCTCATGAACACAGAAGAAAACCTGAGTCTCTTTCTGGTAATGGTGTCTAATATGGTGTCTAGCTCTCTTCCAGAAAGGAACAGTTAAATTTATTAAGTATGTGCCTGTGTGTGAGTGGGCAGCAAGGTGCAGTAAAGCAACCACATCTAGGCACCTGTCACAGAGGAGCTCTCAAGTAGCTGGATTTGTATTATATTTAAAAACCCACTGCCATTATTATTCACAGAATACACTGCTAGATTAGTCTCGTTCGGTGAGTTGAGTAATAGCCCTCCTGATGTCTATACATTTTTATAGACAACAGTCCAAGACAGTATTAACTTTTATTTTTGTCAAGTTCAAGCTGACAGTGAACTGCAGGCCAGCCATCTGCCACTGGTGTGCCCTCTGCCAATTAGCTCTGTCACTCAGAAGCACACTTTAGCATTGGCTCTGACCTTCTACTTCATGCTCAGTTCCCTGAACTTAGAAGCTCAGCCTTGGTGTAGGCATGGATTTAAGCCCTTCTGTTTGCTCTCTGAAGTGGGTGGACAAAAGGCAGCTATGGTCCAAGCTGGTGCTGTGCTCACTCATGGTGACCACGCTGTTGGCATCCCCAGGGGATAGCTGCCAGCCCACCTTCTAGTGACGTTGCAGTGGTAACCTGCTGTTAATCCCTCTTTCTGTGGCTGCTTTTCACAGATGCAGTAAGCTTGAGGCCAGGGGTGATTTTCTTTTCCCCTGCCTGGGGCGGGATGGGGATCCTGTGGAAGGAAGGAACTGCCACCAAAGGGCACGGCGGGGGGGAGTGGCTTTGCTGACACAAGTGAGAAGCTGTACCCAGGACTAAACACAAGTTGTCAAAATCTAACAGAGGGTGTCCAGCACAAACAATGCCTTGCTTCCTATTTCTGTCCAATAATAGGAAACATGGTATTGTTGTCACTGCAGGGTCTCTGTCAGAGTTCAGCAACCCATGTTTACTTCCTTTTTTGTACTCTTCTTATGTGCTTGTGTCAGCAGACATGTTCCCTTCCTGCTGTTGTCCTCAGTGCTGAGGCGAACAACCCTTGCAAGTAGTCCCCTCCACAGTTTGGCATTAGAGTCTTACCTATCACTGCTACGTATTATCTTCAATGTATTTCATCCTTCCTGAAGGAACCATTTCAGATTCAAATTAAAGTTTGAGACAGTACAGAGATCAATTAAATGGTAATACCTGCTCACAGTTAGGCTGGTATTTTTCTTTAAGCAACTCTCATATTGGGTGTGCCTCCAGTAGTTTCAGAACTCATCTCACTTTTCATGTGAAATTGCTACGGGTCTTAGAAATGCAGATCATCATTAGCATCATTATTTTCAGGTAAATTAAGAAATACATTGAGAGAAATTCTTCTTTTCCTGTGGGTATTCAAAGCGGTAAGCAGTAAAAGTAACGGCAGTTTGCTCATAAAATCTGTCCCAGAGACTGGCTAAGATTCCCAGGCACTTGAAGAGTTTTGAGGCTTTGGTGTAAGTTACACAGTGAATATCTAGGACAAGAAGTTTAGATTTTTTTAACCTGAGTCATCAGAATGTTTTTCTGTTTCATTTCGCCATGCAGTTTCATCCCTTCCAGCATTCATTGGGTCAAGGCAAGTGTGCTGTGTGAGACTGGTGCAAAATAACAATAGTAAGGACACATACACCTTTTTGTTTGCTTCTCCAACAAAATAGTTAAGGTCATTTTTGCAATTAAAAAGGAAAGGCTTTTGATATGAACTTGTGAAAGCATTTTGCTCAGAATTCTCGAGTGAAGTTATGGGCTGGTCTAAGGTACAACTTGGCTTTTGTGTGTGCATTTATTTTATCATCAGTATTGCAGATGATTTGATTTTTTTCCTATACAAAAATGGTGAGTTTTTATAAAATTTAAGAAGTGAGGGAAAATAATTTTTGGAGCTCTGAAGCAAATTCTGCATTCTCTCCAGGAAAAATACAGCTTTTTAAATAATGTAGTGACTAGCATTGCTTATTAATACAAAGAATTTTCTGATTACTCCATAAAGCTTAATGCGGTATTTTACTATGCCTGTTAATGGAGCAGTCTAAAAAAGTCTAAGTTAATTGCATATTTACTGTTAATTGCTGGACAGTTTTGTTCAAATGAGAAAAAAATTAGACTTTTGCAACATGTTAGCTGCCTTGAGTGCCTCCGGTTTTGCTTTTAAGCTTCTGATGGTGATCTTTAGAGCATTTTCATTATGTTTGTAATTTGTTGTACAAAATCATATCAATGCTGACCTTAACTTACTATATGTTTTAAAAGGCAGGTTCACACCCAGCATCTCAGTACATTCTGAACTCCTGTAGCATTGGGCACAAACTATGTTCATCTGTCCCCAGATATTGGCACTTGTTTAAAGACTGTAGCATCTAAATACACTTTTGAATATGCACAGAGGAAAACGCTGAATGTCAGACAAAGAAACTGTGAAACAAACCCTAAACAGATGATGTAACATTCATAAACCAAGGATGCACTTCTGTGGGATTGTGTTCTGAATGCTGAGCTCCACCATAACCTCTTGTGCTTCAGTAATTGGAGATGCTTGTTGGTTTGGCAATTGGTCACACAAAATAAACTGTCCAAACATCATGTGTGATAATCAGCCAATCAGGTCTCCAAAGAGTCTTTAAATGTTCAAACTGAACAAAGGCTATATACCTATCAAGTTCAGATTATTGTCTTGGACAGCAGCTCCCTGCCAGGTAATGTGCTGTTTTTCTGTTTTCTTTTAGCTTTACTTAGTGGCAATATGTAGTTTCAGATTACTGTGGTAATCCATGCAAAACTAATTGAGTAATTGAATGCAAGACAAGTCAATGCCCCAGCACACGTTGCACAATATTTGCTATTGGCTTTTTAATGATTATCTAGCATATATCGAAAAAAAGAGTGTGAAGCACTTTGAAGAAGAAATATTCTTTCACTCTTTCTACTCCTAAAAAGTTGTAACAAGGATTAACGACTGAATGGTGACACTCCCCAGTCTTGTCAGGCTTTATAAATTTAATTGACATTTTTTGTTCATATATTTTACCAACATTTTTGTGAAAACAGAGTACAAAGATGAGTCTTCTAAAGAGAGACTTTAAAGAAAGGGAAGCATCAGTGTAGCTCAGGTCAGATTTCAGGACTAATGGACATGAAATGTAAATTAGAGTGAAGGGTGTGCTGGAAGTGGTTCTCTGGCTGTGTGACTTGGATTGAATTAGGGGAATGATAAGACACTGATTAAGAGTGCAAGCAAAGTGTTTGGCAGAAACACAGCTTTGAAGAAGCTCAAGAAGCTCACAGCTAATATGGAAAAAGATGAATGAGGGCAGGGGAAGATTTGAAGACAAGTAACACATAGCTGAGGCAACAGGCAAGGGAGATGATTGCTGTGACAGCATATGTGGGAATGAAGACTAGAGCTGGGTTGACAGGGAGAATTAATCCCATGTGTTCTGAAGTAACACATAATTTATAAATGCAATATCAATTTTACTTACAAGACAAGTCTTCATGATAAACATCTTATTTTCATAAGGGTTTGGGACGGCAGCAATAACACAATCCCCCTGCATGAAACAGCGATAGAATGAAGGCTATTCAGCCCCACTGAGCACTGACACAGTTGGTTCTGCAGTGCCAGAGGTTTATATAATAAAGAATGAGCAGTTGCTTTAAAGCAAGCCATGTGGGTGTGTATTTCACTGACACAAGTAACTCTGTTTCAGGCTTTTGCAACCTCCAAACTCAGTGTCCTATGCCTAGTTTTAGCTGTAGGCACTTTAAAATTGTTAGATTCCTTTGACTGAAAGAAGTTCAAAAGTAATTTCCAATTCTGTTTTTTGTATATAACAACCCCCCCTCAAACCTCTAACTTACCTAAACAGTTTTGCCAATAGTTAATGCAGTTTTACAATTGCTGAGTATACGTGATTTTGGACAAAAGTTTACTGAGTTTATTACATGGAGATAATCTGGTGATTTTTGGTGCTGTCTTTGTCATCCCTGCTATCAAAGTTTAAAGCCTCAAGGTCCAATTCTTTGCTTACTGAGCTCAAAACTGAGTGCAAAGCTGTCTTTAATTTCAGGCTGATGGCTTAGAAGCCAGAATTTTGGCTGTCATCTTCACAACTCCTCTGATGTCGGAAGCACTGTGATGGCTTACCACATAGTAAGGCTATGGACTTAAATGGGTCAAACTGCAAAACAAAGAATGACAAAACTTGTCTATGGTGACAGTTTTCATGCTTATTTCCGATGGATATTTTTATACCTTTCTTTATATTTTTTCCTTTGTATTTGCTCATTGTATGATACTCAGTAAATCTACATTAAATGTTATTCGTAAATTATTTATGAAAAAATAAAATATTGAGGAGATAAAAAAAAAAGTCATATTTTGTTTTTCACCAGTGATTGGAACCCCAGTGTATATTCTCATAGTCCCATCCCCATGTAGAGCTGATGTAACTTTCCAACAGTGAAAACAAGTCACTTGCCTGTTAGTAAAAATAGAAGGAGATATCAGAAAGGTATTCCTACAAGGTAACAGTAGAGACGTCTCCAAATTCTTATGTAAAGGATTCATGTTTGATCAAGTGATTTTTCATGATGCTGCATGCAACCTTAGTAACATTTCAATATGAGGAAAATTCCTTTTGCTTTAACTTACCTCCTAAAAAACAGCTTTTCAGATTGTCACACAAAATTGATGTACCAGTACAGCTCCCTTTCCCCTTAAACAGTTAGTAGATGGAAAGAAATTCAGGGGAAAAAAAAACCCAAATCAGTCTCTCTCTTCTCCCCAAAGTCATAGAGAAAGGAAGCACTGTACTTGACCCACATAACAGAAGAAAACACGAGAGTGAATGATGTGTGTGCAATGTAGTTTCAGAAATTATAAAACAATCACTGCATGGTGTTTAAACATTGCTTCATGTTGTTTCCACTGAGATATTCCATTAGTATGTGATGATAATGAATCATGCTTGTGTTTCACTGGGAGCTCGTGCCATAACTGCATAACTTTCTGATTTTTTTCTTTTTACTTTCTGTGTATTCCACAGGGAAACAAGGGTGAGAAATTACTTGAAGAACATAGCTAGAATAGAAGCAGCAAAATTATAATGGTGCTTAGAATTGGACACACTTTTCAACACAGTTTTATTTCATTTTGTCAATATTATTTTATTCAAGTTACATAGAAGTGCAGCTTTAAATATAGTGTTGTGGGGAATGTGAAAGTATGGCTTTAAAAAATGTCCCTGGGCAGTGTATATGTCTTGGCAAAAGTGGGTTTTTTTTTTTTTTTTTTTTTTTGTTTCCACTTCTGTAGACATAGCTTGTCTACAGCAACTAATTTCAGAAATAATATTTTTAGCTAAAGAGAGAGATTGAAACAAGTGTTTCTTTACTGGTAAAGCACTAAACATCTATACAGCATCTCCGTTCAGCTGGCAATGTTTCTCCCAGATATAACTCCTACATGCTCAGATGGTGAGTCTTTAGAGCAGGGAAAAGTGCCATCTGGTGATTCAAAACAGTACAAAACTGATGGAATCAAGTTCTTGTAGATGACAAATGGAACTGGTCATCAACCTCAAATAAAATTGCCATATGTGATGTTTGGTCTTGAAGATCCTGAAAACTAAGAAAACACTCAACTAGATCCATCACCAGATTTCCATTTAAAATTCTATTTTTTTTCATTATACTGCAGCAAATTAATATCATATGTTTAGCAGCAGTAAATCATAATTCATGCATTTCTGTAATCAAAAAATGTCAGTGTCTATGATGTGTGCTGATATAAAAGCTACGTACCATATATATGCCAATTATATAAATTATTAAAATTATAAATGTATACTTATATTTGTTCTTTTACATTAGATTTTGAACTGTCTTATAGGAATTGTGATTCACATGAATATTATATAGCACATGTGTGATGTATGAAGAAACTAGAGAAACAATAGTAGGTTAGAGTAATAATTCTAGCTATTTTAATAATAACTTTAAAAATTTTTGATAGTTGATAAGCTGATGATCTATCTTTAGCTGTAGGCCTCAAATTTAATAATAGAAAGACCATGAAAAAGGAAAAGGGTAGGCTGTGGCTTTGCAGAGAAAGAGAAGACATAAAAATGCAATATTTTATTCAGCAAGGTCAGCTCCTTTTCCTGGGTAGAACTGTGTCTGATTTATGTTCTGGTTTGTGGTAAGGGTGAATTAGTAGCTAAGAGAGTAAGGTAAGGTAAATGCAGTTCTAGCTCACTGCATTTATTTAGAGACTCACATCTGTAAACATTTAGTCTGAATATTAATTTTATTTGTATGAATACTCTGGGTATCCTGTTGTTTCTTACAGAGCACATTATGCAAAGTTGTGGGTTTTTTTCATCAAGACTCCCTTTAAGAGTCTCATCAGAGAGAAACTTAATGCTGTAGAGTCTAGTAAGAATATGCAAAAGTACTAAAATGTTGTGTGTAAGCATTCACAAGAATTGCTCCCTCAGTTCGAATACTGAAATATTTGTTAATAATGAGGAAGGAGCTGTGAAACATGCATTCCTGTTCTCAGATATTCTTTAAAGTCAGTAGGCATTTCAAAAGTGCCAGACTGTATATATATTTCTGTATACTGATCCTTCAGTTTGAAAAAAAAAAAAAAAGGAAATACATAATGCAAAAATAACATTTAATGAATATTAGACCATATCCATTTTTCTAATTTGTGTGGTTTCTAATTTTGTGTATTTAAAGAGGATTTACTACAGAGTGCCATTTATACATCACTGTTAATACTTATCTTTTTTACTTGAAAGCCATTTTAAAGGGAGAAAAAGGTGTAAAAAAAAAAATTAAATCTCCTGCTG
>NW_010131573.1:0-1241 GCF_000699245.1 Pterocles gutturalis | reverse complement strand
CTGCTGAACACTTACGGCTCTATATGGGATTGTACAGGTGTCTTTTGCATAAAATTTCTGATAATATGCCAAGTATGAGCTCCAGGTTTCTTGTCATACGCTGTGAAGTTATAACACTTTTTGTATGCAGTGCCACAGATGATAATGCAAAGAAGCAGTATTTCTCAGCCAAATCCTATTTTGTAATCCCCTTTAACTTGCTTGTTACATTTTGTGTGTTCAGGTGTTGGTTCAGGTTTTCCATTAGTTTTTAACAGTGCCTTGTAATTTAAACCCTAGTGTGAATCTAGCACTACAAATGAATACTCTCCTCTGATATTGTGTCTATGACATGGTACAGATAACTTTGTCCATAATAGACCATAACTATTTTAAGGAGATAAGGTGAGACGATAATTCTTTATATTGATACACAATGACTAGCTGGGTCAGGGTGAGCTTGCATAGTGGAATGAGCTCCCTACAATTGAAGCCAGTCACCTTGATAATTAGAAATGGCATAAATGTTAAATTTATTCATTTCTTTCCACTCAGAAGGTCAAAATGAACTGGTATCTTCATTTTGGTTTCTGTAAGTTTTCAAATGAGTTTTAATTTTTTGGTTTTCAAGTAATACTTAATTTGAATTATCAAAAGGACAAAATTGAACTCTAGGTGTCTGCACACAGTTAAGGGAATGAAGAAAAATTCAGTTCGTTGTAAAAATTTCAATAACAACAGACATTTTAATGCAGCTTAACTATGTTAGAAGTCAATTGATGGTCAAAGACAATGTTATTGTAAAGCAGAAAGAGTGAAAGCAATCACCCTTGTGGTGATGTGGACTGATGATGACCTTTTTGCATTTATCATATGATTATAAAAGCAAATAATTTTGTCCTTCAAGGACAAGAAATCTTAAGCTGTCAACAGGTATATCAAGTTCTGTTCACAAATCCGGAGAAGGTTACAGCATGCTTTCGCCTTATCTTAAAAAAGAATGTAAAGAACTGACTAATTAATTTCCAGCACAAACAAGTGATCTGAACTATAAATGACTGAACTGTTTACGGAGTAGACAGACAATCTAAGAAGTTCTTTGACTTCTAGGTCTTGACTGTGGCTTAAAGCCAGGCCTCCTTGGGAAAACTTGTGCTGCATTAGAGTTAGAATTCCTCCTGGACAGCATGTGCTGCAACAGGAGCTCTACCAACCTGCGAGATGGAACAGCATATGCCCATCTGTTGCTGGCCAGCTGTCCT
>NW_010131572.1:791-1101 GCF_000699245.1 Pterocles gutturalis | reverse complement strand
TGCCTGGAGGCAGTGAGAGCCGGCAGATGCACGTGGGAAGGCACTGGCATGGGGCGGCAGTGGGGCAGGGGCAGAGAGCTCAGACTGCCAGCTCACTTCTCTTAATTGCTGCACTTGAGTATTTCCAAAATTTCCAAAGCGTGACTGACTTGGCTTCTCCAGGCAAGGCAACGAGCCCCAGCTGGCTGCCCCGGCTGCAGCTGTAAATGCTCCCTCCTGCTCCCAGCCCAGGGCAGTTATGGGGGTCAGCAGTGCCTGTGCTGGGGGTGAGCTGGGAACCCCCTTTCCTTGCAGCTGGGGTTTGCCAGCC
>NW_010131572.1:391-678 GCF_000699245.1 Pterocles gutturalis | reverse complement strand
TCATGCCAGGTTGGATGACCTCTCTCTGGTCCTTAGGAAGGTGCTAAGCCCGCGAGGTGGGTGCTGTGCTGTTGGGAGCTGCGCCTCTGGATGTGTTGTTTTTGCAGGAGGGGTGGGGAGCCCAGGCTCTGGGCTGTGGCTGTCCCTCCATCACTGACTGCTGTGGAGTTGCTGGGTGTGGAAATGGAAGTTGGGCTCAATCTGGTTTAAATTTAAACTGGCAGCAGAGCTGGAGAGCTGTGGTGAGAAGTGGCTGCATGGGGGATGCTTTCTGGTGTCCAGGTCCT
>NW_010131572.1:0-327 GCF_000699245.1 Pterocles gutturalis | reverse complement strand
CCTCCCCTAGACTTGTCCATGCACTGGCTGGTTGTCCCCACCTTCCCTGGGTGCTCCCAGGGTGACACCCCTGCGGCCTGCTCTTAGTCCAGGTTTGTCCCATCCTGCCGGGCTGGCTGCCAGCGGAGCCTGTTCTGCAGGCTGGGGGAGCTTCCATCGGGCAGGCTGGAGCAGGGAGGGGGGGCTCTGGTATCCTAGGTGCTGGGCTGGGTGCCGAGTGGAGGGGCTGAACATCCTCGCCTTGCCCAGCACCCAGCCTGGGCTCTGGCTCCCAGCTTCCAGCCGGGGCAGCTCCCAGGAGGACCTGGCCACCCCAGCCCCGTCCTT
>NW_010131571.1:0-2370 GCF_000699245.1 Pterocles gutturalis | reverse complement strand
TGTAATATCAGTGTTTGTATGATTGATGACATTAACACAATAGCATCACCAATGTGTCTGTCAAAACAGCCATTTGAAAATGACAACTACACACAAACTACACATTGAAAGGTAGAAAGGCAGAAAATCACAGCCGGGCATTAAGTGATCATTTGGTTCAATATTTTGTAAACCCAAGGATAGCTTTTTTATTATTAACATGGTAATCCCTAAACTAAAAGTATTGCTACTGTTGACAATATCTTGCTACATTCTGAGGCACTTTAAAGAGAAAAACACACACCAGAGATTCTCTGTTGTGTATTAATTAGACTATGAATTTGACCATAACGCAGTATCCATCTCAAAGCATCCTGGCAGCAATGTTTGGGTCTATCTACGAACCGTGAACCAATTTCCCTTCTTCACTTCTGCATGACAGGATGGAGCCTTTTCCCATGCCTAACAACAGGGAATGAAGGATGGACACAGCCGCCTGAAGACTGAAGTGTAACTGAATTCTTTCACCCAAAGAGTTAATTCTGCTATTTAGAAGTTCACAGGGTAATTTGTAAATAATAAAAACATTGTGTAAAAAGTTTTCCAGCCCATTCTGACTCTCTCTGCTGCTCTGAGCCTCCCTGGTAAGAACTCGAGGAGGACTTGTAATATAAGCTTAATATAGTCTTTAGCATTTTTTCCACAAGGAGCAAAACTTTCTGATTCTAACTCTTCCTACCACGACAGAGCAGACCACTTCTGTCATCAATATTTTCAGGATATCTTTTGTAGAATATTCTTCCCTCAGATATACAACATTACTGAATTCACTCTCTCAAATGGAAATCCGAGAGTATCCAAGGCAACACATACATGAAGGAACTGTGGATTTATTCGCGTAGTGTTCATTAGCCACACTGGTCTCATAGCTGGTCTTTGTGCTACAGAATTTACACCACTGTCATTAAGAAAAACCACAACTTTGCAGAAGCATGCAAAAGCATCCAATGCCTAGGCAGCTACGGTGGGTGCCTCACGGATCTGAGGAAAATGTTACTATGTTCTTCTAAACCAAAAGTACAGGTAAGACACTAATTCTTTGACCAAAGAGAATATCACTACAGGAACTTCTGAGAAACAAACAGATCTGTCAGTAACAAGTACAGCATTTCACAGACTTGATTTACTTATTTATTTTTAAGACAAAACATTCTTACATTGGCTACGTCTTTTGAAACCAAACTGAAGGAGATGTCTTTATTACTGCTGATAAAGAGAATTTTTTCTTCTTTGTGACTTAAAATCCATTTAATCTGTGTTTTTTCGTTCCCTGGCCTCTCCTCCTTTTAACATGCTTGCAACTTCTCATACAAGTGTTTCATAAAATTCCCCTTGGAATATGCCTCTTCTGCCTCCAACACCAGAACTTATTTGGGCTCTCATGGAAAAGTGTCAAAAGATGAGGTGATGACTAATAACTGGCCCTTGCTCAGTAGTGTCACTCGCAGAACTTACTTTACCCCAAACCAATATATTTCTGTTTGTTTCCTGTCCTGCTGCTTCAAGGGCAGAAAGATTAATGCAGACTGTTAAAGAAAGGGAAGTGTGGGGGGTGGAAGTGAACACTCCAGATTTGAAGAGCCTTGACCATATTAGACTGACATGAGGCCAGCTGAGAAAAGGGGTTTCCTTTTGTTTCTGTAAAGCTGGCAGATACACCATGAAACTGATTGTACCTGTAATTCCAAAAAAGTAGAAGAAAGGAAAAGGAGGAGGCCAATTTACCTCCACAGGTGTTAAATGTATAATCATCTCAGAAGCACCACTATTAGGACTATTAGTTCAAGGGAGCAAGCACACTACCAGAAACACAATTTTATTTAAGGTCCAAGTTCATGTCACTCTAAGCCAGGTGCTAAATAGACAACAGCATGAATGCCAACACAGTAATTCTGCGAACTAAGACACCATGATATGCTCCCAGCCCAGTCATGTTACATGGTGCAGTTCAAACACAGCAAATACAGTACTATGAGCATCCCTTGGGACTGATGCAAAGAAGAAACCTGTTTTACTTGAGAATCAGTGTGTTCGAATTGAAACCTACATTAAACCAAGGCTTAAACCAAGATGAATTAAAGGCACAACTTACTGCTACTAGTACTTCAAAAATAGAAAAATAATTTTAAAAAAGCACATGCCATGACTCAACTTGACTGCCTGTAGTTTCGAGGGAAAAAAAAAAAAAAAAAAAAGAAATCTTACAGGAGCAACTGTTCCTGTAAGATCCCTCTTGGGGGCCAGTCTGTCTTTTTTTTTATTTTTCTTTTTTATGATACTTACTGGGATGTGTAAAACTTTGAACTGGCAAATACACTTCTGATGTCATAC